>NW_020799095.1:9619416-9627853 GCF_003259725.1 Athene cunicularia | reverse complement strand
CCCTGCAGAGGCAAAGAAGCACAGCTCTTGCATTTTGGTTTGGGAACAGGTTGGAGTCTCTCCTCCGCTTGGCATGCCAAGGGGAAAAGTTTCTGCCACAGAAACAGCACTTACTGTACATCTGTTGAGGGAAGCCACTTACTTGCTTTTTCTGCAGGCTGGAGGTAAGGCTGCAGAGTGGCAATTACACTGTTTTATGCTTTTTTTTTCTGAAATCTCCAACGCTTAACCAGTGAAGCACGCCAGGATGGATGGTACAGAAGTAGTTGTTAGCCTGTGAGTGTTACAGTGAGCGATGTTACAGTGTTTTGTAATATGAGACAGTGACAGTAAAATAGTTCACATCTTCCTTGCCTTACAGCAAGAAGACCAGGCATATGCCATCAAAAGTAGAGCCTTTCAAAGTGTGTAAGGTCTTTACTGACACGTCTTGCAAACTCTTGATTATTTCCTGCTGGTGTCAAGTAAGAGTCCTGAACATAGAGTATCTGGCAAAAGAGCTTGTGTAACTTCAATGCCCAGTAGTGTTCAGATGCATGAGATAATTACAGCCTCCTCCATAGCAGATGCTCCCTTCTTCAGTTTGGCACTCTTCTTCAGTGTGTAAATAATTTTCTCTACCTAAGCTGATGGCCATTTTGATGATACAGATATATATATATATATATATATATATAATTTTTTTTTTCCCACCAAAAAGTCAGCAGTTTGATTATGGGAGGGCTTATATAGCTAAGAGTGGGATTTCCCTTTATCATCCTGTTGAGGAAGAAAAGCCATTTTGATACCTGTGTGGAGACTGATAACATGAAGAGTTAATGTGTTCGTATAGCTGGGATCAGAATAAACTTTTTATTTCCAGAGATAGAAGTCAGCAATTCAGCAATTCAGTTATCCTTCATATTGCTAAGTGCAACTTATTCAAATAGTGATATATTCTGCTTTTTGTGTTCCAATCCCAGTCACGTAATAAGGAGGCTTTTAGATTAGCATATTACTTTAAATTTCAGACATACCATTTTAGTTCTCTCTTACGCTCCCAATACTTCTCTTTTTTCTCTTTGCCTCTTGAGGTAACATAGACTTTGCTGTAGTATGTGATTTCAACTAACAAAATTAAAAATCATGTTAAAATATGTATAGTATATACCTTTTTCTAGAAGTTAGATATGATTGGATTTACACAACCTTTGCTCTCACAGTTGAGTATATTTTCACACTTCCCCAATTATTTCAGTGCCTGTGTGAGTAGCTCAGATTTGCTAAGGGGGCAGAGGACTTGCAGAAATGGCTTTGAGCAAGACTGCATTTATGTTTTACTGGCTGTCTGGTCAAGACTGCCACATCCTAATGGGAGACTAAACATAATGAAATGGTGGGTTGAACAGCTTGCCTTGAAAAGAGGTGGACTCTGCTTCATGTGACAGTGAATCAGCCCTTTTAAAAAAACCTAAAAATGATAGGACATAAATATTTGGCCTTGCCTGTGCAAGGGGTTTCTGTGCCTAGGCAAAGCAGAAGTTGAAGTGGGGTTTTTACATGCATTTAAGGAAACTGGATGCCCACAGCCATTGGGGACAAAGAACCTGCTTTGTCCTTATAAAAATTTTGGGTTTAATACTAAAGCCCAGTCTGAGGAATGAATAGTTTGCAAAGAGGGTTAAGGACGTGCCACAAGGAATAGCTTCTCTGGCCTAGGAGGAAGGAAAGGCAGAGCCTTTCTTACAGCAGGTCCATGGCACAAGGGCCACTGCAAAGCATAGGCTGTAACATTTTCTAAACGGATGGAGAAAATGATGGAACCATAAAAATAACCTCTGAGACTTGCTAAGTTTTTGTGGCCTATTTACGAATGCCTGAGAAATGGATTTTAATTTTAGTGAATACTCACAAGCCTGTCAGTGGAGCAGCACAGGGGGACACCGTTCTAAAATAGCTCTAGCAGATGCCACAATAATACGAGTTTTCCCTGCATCTCTCATTTATTTCTTGCTGCGTGCAGTTTCTTACTAAATCTGTTCCCTTGATAAATGCAAGGATGTTCTTGCCATTGGATAGAATAGATAAATGCAATTGTCACAAGCACTAACTAGCTTAACCTTCTTGTTGCATAGCTACTGCTGCTGTTAAATATTTCCTGGGCTAACAGACATCTTCAAAATTAGTTATAAAGGGTTTTCTTTTTAAATACACAGACCATGACTGTTAAACAATGGCAGCTTGAATGGAAGATATTTTAATGATACACAACAATAGTGTCAGTTACTTGGATAAACTGTCAGCTTAGAGAGGGAGATCAGCCATCAGTGGATCACTGCAAGGAAGCTTAGAAAATAGAGAAAATTACCCTACTAGCATAAGCAATGCCACCAGATCTTCAGAAAGGATAATTATCTTGCTACCTTGCTTCACACGTGAGTGTTAACATTGGTAGTAGACATCAAGAGGGCTTCTATCCTGCCAACTTTACCTTCTCTGAAGAAAGGTTCTCCTTTAATATCCTTAATTGCTTTAAATTCAAAATATGGTGAGTTGATACTGATTTATGAGGCATCTTGGTAATCACTTATCAGCCTTGTCATATGACTGGTATTATTTATTGTAAAATTTCTTTATTGATACAAAATGTTGACTCCACGGTCCATATTTATTTCTGAGAGTCTCTGCTCCAGCAAAAAGGGAAGAATGTGAAGAAGGTATTGGGTGCTGTTGCAAGGCAGTGGGCCTCAGCTGAGGGATGCTGTGCTGAGAAACCAGTGGTCTGCATCCCCTTCTTGATGGAGCACTTCAGTGTGTCTTTTGCCTAGTCCACCCGTGCTTACTGGCCTTGCCTGCCCTGGGCAAGTGGGTGGGTCCTTCCATGTTAGTGCTGTCCCCACCTCGGTGATGATGAAAGCATGACTGAGCCCTTGAACCATAACCTTGTGGGAGGGGTGTCTCTGTTTTAGGGTGCCTGGGGCGGGGAAAGAAGCTGATCTTCTGCACAACTCCTAATTAGTTCTACTCTGTAGGTAATGAATACAGCTAAGGCACTTTTAAGGCCTTGGCTGCTGAAAGCAGATAATGTGGGTCTAGGTTGGAGAAAGTTGAGAATTTTTTGTTGGTGGTATATTTTTGTCTTATAGGGGTGTTTTGCTTTTTTTTTTTTTTCCTCAAGGAAGTTGAGCTCATTTTAAAAATCAGTCAATAGGAATGATAGGCTGGAATCACAGGCAGCAAAATTAAGGTAATTTGGACGTTTGTTTCAGTAAGAACACCTACTACTTATGAAGATGAAAGCGGTTTGTCTTGTCCTGATTTCATTAATGAATGTTGTATATATTTTTAAAATGTCTGATAAATAATGAAATACTTCAAGAACAACTTGAAATTCAAAGTCATGAAATTAATCAGGAACAGCCACATAGTTTTGTTAGTACTTGTATAAGTCATTTTTCAGGGTAGCGAAGAAAACCCTGGTGCCTGGATTGCTGACAAAAAAATAAATAAAAAAAAAAAATCTTAAACCCATCTATTGTCTGTGAGCATTTCTGCCTTAATTTTCAACTTCCTTTTTCTTTATTGTTCTGTTTGTAATGAAGTTGGGCCTTATTTTTCTTGCCAGTAGTTTGATGAATGCCTTGAAAGGAACTGGTGGCGATGGCCTTGTTTGCTCCTTTAGCTGTTGTGACAGGGAAGGGGGTTTTGTGTTTGTTTTAATTCGCTTTTGGCATAAATGGTTCTTAATAAATGTCAAGGTCAGTTCACAAACTTGGGATGTTGGGTGAGAACTGCTAATGCAGAGGCCTCCTTTTTTTTTTTTTTTTTTAAGATGTCTTTAAATTGGGACTCGAGTTTAAACTGTCAGAAATGTTATTGTGATCAAATGAGTAACTGATAAACGCTATTTTAGCAAGTAGGCTGCTAGCCTGCGGAGCTGCCCGCTGCCAGGGTGTCTTCAAGTAAAATGCTGTGGCTAATTTTAAAAATGCTCAAAACGTTTTAGGACCAAAAATAGCGATGTTTGTAATTAGGGATACTAAAATAGAAGCAGTCAGATCCCTGGGGATTTACAGAAAAATCTCTGCCTCTTCCTACCTCAGGTCTGCTGAAATGCTGTGGCTTCAGTGCATCCAGGGTGCTGCCTTGGGAATTCGTGGCCAGGACAGCACCTTGCTTTAGGGAGAAGTTATCCCTTTTCCTCACCTTGCTTCAGGGAGAAGTTATCCCTTTTCCTCAGCCATGCACGCCGCTGCAGCAAGAGGAGTAGATGAGATAGTCAAGCTGAGCTAGAACTAAGCCAGCGAGGTGATGATAAGCTTAGAAGCAGGTTGTCAGAGCATTGTGTTAAATTGAATCATATTAGCTATATGCACTCCTGTTGTATGCTCTGTGGTGTTATACAACACTGAGGTATGCCTGGGGTTTTGTGTATGTTCAAAAAACTATTCCTGCTTCCCTTATGAAGGACAAAGAAAGGTCCGAAATGAGGGAATTTGTCTATGCTTTCTTTTTGTGTCTATGTTTTCTTTTTGTGTGCGGATGGTGATGCAACTTCAGCATATTTAATTCTAACCTTTGTTATGTTTGAATTAGCAAACTGACTTAAATGCACCTGATTTTATGTGTGTCCTCTGGACAAGGTTTTAAAAAAGAAGGGTTGTAGCTACTCTGGCCGTTAAGGACGGCGTGGTGCTGTTTAGGAGGGGGTGGGGGGCGGGGAAGAGAGAAATAGGACCTGGGGTTTTATCTTCCAAGTCCTGCCATCCAGCCTGCAATCAGCTGCACCTCAATAGTGCAGGAGGGAGGGATGTGGCCTGCAAAGGAGTTTGTGATACTTCTGGGTGAAGTGTAGAATAACAGTTATCAATGAGATAGATCCACTGAAAGCTTTGTGTTATCTGTGCAGAAGGGTGTTAGAATAAATAGGCATCTGGTAACATAGTGGTACCTAATAAAACAATTTGTCTGTAGCATAGACATTGAAGTAATTTGTTTCAGGCCAGACTGGGTTGTGAAGGAGCATATTTAGAGGTAGTCGTCTTTTTAACTATGCAGAAAGTGAATTATAGCACTAGTAACAGATGACATATCATGGGAGGCTGCTTGTATAAGTGTCCTTTAATTCTAAACTGTTATGGAGATGAAAGTATTCAGACTCCACCTTTAGGAACATATTGTATTTCCCTATTTATGTTTGTTTCCTATCATGTGATGAGGTGGAAGGGAAGGTGTTGCTTGCTAATTTTAGCCTTGCAGACTGTCACTGCAGAAATCTGGCAGTTAACGCTTCTGGAGCGTAGTCCTCTAAGGAAAACCAGGCTATACTGTGTGTCATTGTACTCGATGGCACTGGGTGGGGGGGAAGTATTTCAAAGCCTTTTTCTCCTGGCTTTTGTTAATGTACTAGTTAGCCTCCTGCAGAAGAATTACCAAAGACTGTACAAAGCAATAATGAGAAAAGAAAAAACTCTTTCATTGTTAAATGTGTGGTGTATGATACGAAGACTGAGAAATGCCATGAATGCATATGTGGTAATGTCTTAGCTGTTGCTGTATTTTTCAGAGCTATGGTACTAATTGCAGGAATCAGTCTGCATATTGACCTTCACCTGTACTTGCCCCTTTCACCATCAGAGTCTGAACAACTTCTGTCCTTCCAGATGCTCTAAGGCATCTTTATGCAGCTGCTGATGTTTAGAAGGGAGGGAAGAGGATTCCAGGAGGCCACTTGTGGCTCAGAAACCCTCAGTATACAGCCCGCAAAGGAACTTCTAAATTGTGGGCATTCTTGCCAGACCAGTGAATTGTCAAAGGTCTGCCGGCTACAGAGGTTCTTCTAGATGTGTTGGGAGCAGGGTGAGGTTTTGAGTGTGGGAAGCCAGAGATGGGGGCAGGGAGAACCAGGCTGTGTATGGCAGCAGAAAGCTATGGCAGGCTCCCTCTCAGGGGTGCCGTGTTGCTGCATATATTTCCTCCTCTGCAGCAGTTTTGTCTGCTGGGGCTGGTAGCATGAGGGAATTACAATGATAAATGGACCTCAGTGAAATATGTAATAGCCTGATAACAGGTTGATTCCTTCATGGAAAGACTTTTGCCCTGCAAGAACTACATTAGCCCAGGGTTCCAGAAATTTAGTGGCAAGCCATTGCAAATAAAATATTAGTCATGCAGATAGTTAACACCAGTAGAATTAAAATAGTATCTATATGTTTTTAGTCTAGGATTCCCTTTTTCTCTTTTTTGTTTTAGGAGGAATCCCTAAGAATAAACATTTTTTAATATAGACATTTGGGTTTTGAAGGGTTTTAAAAACATCTATCACTTTTTAATAATCTGACTCTATATTTTGGCACGTACATCACTATGTCAATGATGTTTCAATTTACTTGCAAAAAGATGTGATAGCAACCCCCCTGACTGGGTGGCTGCCACCGCCTCATGTTTTTGAGGATTGTCCATGTAAAACATAGAATGCAGTATGACAGAGTTTTGCATTAAATGTTCTGAATGCTAGGAAAAAGGTGGGAAAAGAACCACTGCAAAATTTTCCCTGTAAAAAAGAATGGGGGAAACAACATCAATTACACTTTTTTGGTTGCAGATTTAACTTTTTCTTTGATATAAACTGTAAAACTGGTTCCCACGAAGAGGTTTTTAGAGGACTAAAGACTAAATGGATCAGATTATGGAAGAGGTAAAACCTTCAGTATGTGGTAGATTGACGGTGCGGGTACAGCTTCTGCTTGGGAAGTCCCAAAGTGGAAGGTATACTGGTAATAATTACTCTCTTCTTGCATTTCTTACTTCATTTCCCGAAACACCTGTTATTAGTGTTTCCCAAATGTAAAGCTCTCTGCTAGGTGGGCTTTTTGTTTTCCCAAATGTGGTGGTGTTATAGAAAGTAACTGTCAGCTTCTGTTATAAGACTGTTATGTTCAAGGAAGTTAAGGTTATACGTGAAGGAGTCAGGAGTTAGGAAATGTTGGACTTCTTCATGAGCCTCTGCAGTCTGAATTTGGATCCGCTGTGAGTAGTCATTACCAAATGGTCATTAAAATACTTTATTAGATATGCTCTGCTTTCCACAAGACCCCAAGCCTTTGCAGAGGTATTTAGTGATAGTTTAATTCCTTGTATTATAAGTAGGATTCAGTCCTGCAGCTGTCCTCAGACACACCTTGGAGACCTGCAGTATTTGTGCTGATATTTTTCAGTGTACCGTTGCAATGTTAAGATCACTGAAGAAGTTATTTTTCAAGTTTTCTTGGACCAAATTCCCCCAAATTGAGGCTTAAGTTATAGTTACGGCTTTAGATCAATTGTGTAAAACATTTTATGTCTGAGATTGAGCCTAGGTACTCTTGAGTATGTGGTCTGAGTATGCTGCCCACTGAGAGCTATGCCTTGACGCGATTGGGGGAGTCAGACTGCCATCTCCATCTTAAGAAGAGGGTAAAAAAAAATATCTCTTTGTTATAGTTAGGGGTGCATTTAATTTGAAATCACCACAGTTGAGCTGTGATTATCTGATGGCAGCTGACAGTGGCATTAATTGTGTAATTTATAGTCTCAGAGATTTTTAAAGATCTGCCAGTTTATTTCATTTCAAATGAGTGAAAACCAGACTGCCTTTAAAATGGTACTGATTTTTCTTAGACAGTGTTTCCTTAGACTACACTGTAGACCTTCAAAGAAGCTGAGGAATAGGATTTTCAGCATTTCTAATTCCTTTAACCCACAGATATTGCATTAATGTAAATACTACTGCTGCTGAAATCTGTATGGAACATTGTTGTTTAATAATGACTTTAGCAAATGAACTAAACTTGAGGTCAAAGCATAGCAAAGGAATAAAGTTCAGACGTCTCAGTTTTAGTAAATCCTTTGTGTGCTGTTGAATTTGATTATAGAATGTATCTGTACCTGCAGAAATCACTTAGACATTTGTTCTGTAAGTAAATTTAGAGGGCTTTTAACATACATAATGTGTGAGGTGAAGGAGTTTTGTGTTGAGTAGTTTTTTCTTACAGCATTGGATGTACTGAGATTAATGATTTGAAATGGCCCTTTCCTCTAGTCAGTCAGCTGCTCTCCCCATCTTGGTGTTATCTGCAGTGTCAGTGAGCGTGTGCTCCCTCCTGTCATCCAGCCTGTTGGTGATGGTACCATACTGCAAGCCTTGTAAAAGCCAAGGTAAACAACATCCACTCCTCCCACCTGATCTGTGGAGCTGGCTGTCTCAATACAGAAGGCAAGCAAGTTGTCCAAGTGCTATTTGCCCTTGCCCATCCATGCTGGCTGCTCTCATGTCTCTCTTGTCTCTCATGTTCTTAGACGCAGCTCCCATGAAGCTTTTCTCTTTAGTTTTGCTAGGCAGTGGCCAGCTTGCTTGTCCACCAGATCCTTCCTCTTTTGAAGACAGGTCTAACGTTTGCTTTTTTTTTTCCCTCCCCCC
>NW_020799095.1:9531287-9619366 GCF_003259725.1 Athene cunicularia | reverse complement strand
CAGAGATAAGAGAGAGCAGCCTCATGGTGACATCGGCTTGCTCCCTCACAGTCGTTGAGTAACCTGTAACTGGCTTCCTAGAGTAGTTTCTACCTTAATGCTCCTCTTTTGGGGCAACACCTCTCACTCTAGGCCATACTAGTAGACATTGAGACCTGAGGGGCCTGGCAGCAGCCTTGAGACTGAGGCAAAGAAAGCACCAAGTGCCTCTGTCTGTTCCGTGTCCTCTGTCCCTATTCCCCAGCCCTATTCAGCAATGGGCAGATGTTTACCTTGGTTCCTTTTGCTGCCAACGTGCCCATAGGAAACCTTATTGCCCTGGTATTTCTAACCAATTTCTGCTCCAGCTAGTAACATGGTGTATTACTGTTACAATCTGATAATTGTTTTGTTAGAAGTGTTAGAGTTGTCATTCTTCCCCATTCTCGTTTTTTAATGTAAATGATTTTTCATTTTAGACTTGAATTCCTTTTTTCTCAACATTTTGTGCACACGATTCTAACAGTGGTATTAAATGGTATTAAGTCTCTTAGAATATTTATGTGTATCTGATTTAAAATATGAACCTTATTGTTACACACTAACATTCTTCAAGCTTCTGTTGTAAAGCTTGGTACAATATTTTAAAGGAAATGTATTAAGGAGACTTTCTTATTTTACTTATCCTGATTGAAATTACTTGAAATTACTTCAAATATATATTCTTTCCAGAATACTCAGAAAAAATGTAGACTTAAAAATTAAATAATCTGTGAATGAAGAATATTAAAAGGTCAAAAAGCCAGAAAGTTTGACAGAAGAGATTGAAGGCAATGTTGTAGTGCAGAAAGAAATTTAAGCTCTTGTTTATCAATAAATAGATAATTTGGATGAAAATCGTAGTAAATATGGATGAATTTGTTAGAATATTTTTTTTATTTTTTCCTTAAACTTGATGATTTGATTCAGGAATTTTAACATATGTATCCTGTTATTCTGAATTCCTCTTGCTTGAAAAAGGAGAAACATCATTACCCCAATTAGTGTTCAATTGGATTTTATGTAGATGCATAATGAAGAAGTTGATTCCCCACATTGCAAAGCTCTTTAGCTCTGAGCACACAAGTTCAGGTTCTTCATATTGGTATGCACAGTATGAGAAAGTGTGTGGCACAAAGCCCAAAATGGTTTGGGTGAAACATCTTCAGCTGAATCTGTGTATGTTAGCATGATACTTATCATCCTACAACATTCAGCAGAAAATAATGAAGATTTTAGGGAACAGAGGAAGGAAAGTTGTCATGAAATTAAAATTCTGTGCTGGTTATGAGCCTTTATAAGCATATCAGAAAAAAGATGGCAGGTTACTTTTACCAAACTACAAGTTAGTTTTGTATGGATATTTTAATGGAGTCAAGATTTCTGAGTGCATGACTCAAATGACATTTGAAACTTCGGACAAGCACTGAAGCACAGTCTGTTGTTGAAGAAATGGAAAGAGACTGAAAACTTAAACCATCATAAATGTAGACCTTTTTTTTACCTCTGAGAAGTACTAAAAACCAGACGGTGGAAACGTTGAAGAAAAAAGTAGGAATTAGAAGGGAAAGGAATAATATTGGATTGCAGTGTAGGAAATGATGGGTCTTTCACATGTTTAACCGGCAGGGCAAGTTTATCCATATTCAGATTCACTGATTTTGAAGCAAAATGGACTTTTTGAAGCATTCTTTTTATACTTTTTTCAAAAAAAGTTCATGATTTTATTTAGATTCTACCAAAAACAAATGTCAAAAATCTCACTAGCTGCTAAGAAATGTTGTCATCTTCCAATGACTTTAAGTATTACGAAGTTGAGGAGACATGCATCATTCCATAGTCCTGTGGCATCACAGGGCCCCCACTTATGACAACAAAGTGTGTGCTGGGCAGTAACTGCTGTGACATCTACTTGCACAGTTGGACAAATACCCCTGCAACTGGGCTGATCAGTTTAGATCTTTGCCTCAGTCTGCATTTGGTGTGAATATAGGATGTATCTTGAGGATTAGTGCTTAGGCTTCAATTCAGTCTAAAGTACATACAATTTCCTAACAAGATTATGAATGGAAACAAAAACATAGAAATATTTTATTTCATAGTCTCGAAAAGACAGCAGTGTTGGGGTTTTCTTACACACTCACAGCATGCTTAATAAAATTCATACTCAAAAATAATATCGTTTATAGAAAGTTGAATTTTAAGGAAAAAAAATAAATGCCTGTAAATAAATTGAGTGTAATTCTGAAAATTCCAAAAATAGATTAAAGAAGTTCTCTATTTTTGCATTAATTATTTTGTAAACTTTGCCTCAAGTGGATTTGATTGATGTCTGGAAGAAAATTTAAACATCAATTATAGTAGCTTGTCTGCTGCATGAAATCTAGAGAAGATGGAGATTTTATAAGACACCAGAGTCCACAGTAATAAAGTGGGAGAGTGTTTATCTGTATTCAACTTCCTTAGTGTATGAGTTTAAGCACTTAGTGACACTATCTGAAAATGTAGGTGCCTAAATCCCAAAATGTGTCATGGTGAATCTTGCTCACTTTCCCAGGTACCTAACATTTTGTGTGTTCCTGGGGTGTTCATATTGTGATGCTCAAAGTTGCCTTTGACCTGATGAAGGTCTGGAATTCATCTCATTACCAAGTTCCTTTAAGGCTTGCAGAGACCTAGTCCTTCAACTCTTTACGTGGGCTCGAACAGTTTCCTAGTTCATGTATAATGGTGACTTCATTATGAAGCTCACTCTTACACAGACAACTTGTTTTAAGAATGTAGAGAAGTACCTAGAATGGGACAGAGAGGCTGCTAACTAACATGGGGTTTCAGACCTTACATGTGGTCACCCCAACTTCCCTGCCTCCCTTAGGCTTTTGTGGTACAGTGTTCAGGACTGTTGGGAGCATGAGTGCTTGGCACTGCCTTGGCCAACTATCTCCATAAGCTGAAGCCTAAATCCTAACTGCTACCATTAGATTCTTATTCCCACTGTATCAACTATACTGTTGGAAGGCTTTCTAGCTGCCCTTTAAATGACATTACGTGCATCAGTCTAATTAGGTTGGTTTCCTCCTCTTCTTCCAAAGTGAGGAATTAGCCATGAACTGTAATGACTTGTGTGGGCAATTTTTTTTAAAAGCTATTTGCTATCATGAACTTGCTAGAGGAGGTTGTGCTGGAAGCAAAAATGCGGTGAGGTTTGTGATGGCTCATATCTTCTGTGGGCATCCTCTGTCCCCCAGCCTGGGAGCAGTGTGTTGCTATAGTCCAAGGGGTTCCAAAGAAAACATGAACTCTGGCTATTGTGGAATGCCCCAAATTCTGTCCTGATGGTGTCACACTGTTATCTTTGGGACAAACCTTTCCCAGACTCTGTGTTCTGAGGATTTCTTTGGCTGCAGGAGGGGGAGGCACAACTCCTGTTTATATAGCACTAGGTGGAGGAGGGCAGAGGTTCCTTGTACACATCTACAAAAGATTGTTGTGGTAACATGGGGAGATGATGGGGGGCGGTTCCTGCGGAGATTTGCCACCCCAGATTCCTCCATCCCACCAACGCTTATGTCAACAGTGGCAGATTTCCCACTTAATTCTTCCATAAGAAAGACAAACTGAGGAAATTTTGAAAAACCTTTTTGGTTGGGCTTTCATTCTACAGAATGAAAAAAACATCTGCTTCTGATCTCTGCTTGCCAAATTCTCAACTGGAGAGAAAAGAGATGATATCGATGTCTTGGTTTTATTGTGTACTTTAAATTCGGTTCTATGTGATGGGCTTTTATTATACTCAGGTTCTTGCACCAGTGTTGACGCTGTGGTATGTGTGGACTGTGTGCAGAAAAGCAATGCAATGAAGCGTGTGCCTCCTGCATCTCATTTCCAAGATGCTTTTAGTCTGCCGCATGTAAACAAATACCCAGAGAGTAAATTTAGTTTCTCAGAACTAAAAACGTGTTTGTTTTTGCAAACATTTTGGAAAGTTAAGTATCAGCCTTTCAATCTGCATGTTTATTCTTAACCTTCAAATGGACTGGCAACTCATCATTGTAGTCTACAAATTGGCTATGTGAAAATGTAAACACAAACAGTAATTTCTGCTTAAATTTGTTATTGTCCCCCTATTTTTTTACCACCAAGTTGTTGTATCACAGTCAGTAATTACTGCCATATTTTGATCTGTGCTCTAAAATATTCTTATTAGGGGAATTGCAATGTTTTATCATCCAGATTGCCCAGATTTAGTATTTTTAAGATCTAGATTCTGTTCACATTTAGACTCAGTACATCAATAAAATATGAATGGATCGGATAATGAAGCAATAACACTAATTTATGTCAAAGAATATAGGTTATTGTTTACGAGTTTGCTGAAGTGCCAAAATACTTTATCTACAGAATGAATTCTTCTTCTCCCTTGCTGAGAAATAAATAATGTCACAGGAATGGTCTGTCACGGGAGCCTCCTGCCATGAAATAAATGGGAGGAGACAAGGCTGTGAAGGTTATTTTCCGCTCTGCAAAATATTTATTTGGTGACACAGCTCTTATTCCTAGTCTTTGGCTTTTTAGTGCTAAGGACTAAATTGTACTCTCCTGTCTGGATGTGAGAAGCCCTAAATTCAGTGACGCTACCATAGTTTAGTCCAAAGCAAGAGGCAGTCCACAGATAAACAGCAAACTGCTTATGTGGGGGATAAGTAGTTTTATCTTTGATATAGCAACATGTAGGGAGAAGAGGGCAAAGGACCGAAGTTGGCAGCTCGGCAGCTTACATCTATTTAGTGACCAGAGTCCAGGGGACAGTGATGGCTGGGGCATTCTCAGTCTGCAAATGATGCTCTTCATCTCTGTGCTGTCTCCTTGTCTTGGACTGTTTTTTGCTGGTGCCCATTCATCCTCATGGGAGATGACCATCAGTCTCTCCTAATGGTGTGTTCTAATCCACTTTATCTAAACTTCAAAATAAGCTACTTTCCACGTGATCAATTTGCTTTTGAAGTTTCTCATTGGTAATGGTGGCAAATGGAGTGATGTATGGATTGACGTATTTCGGTTTATCTTGGTGGAAATAGCTGATGTGATCAGGGAGAAAACTTTCAGGCTTCTAGTGTATGTCACCCTGGCAAATGATTGCTAAACTCTCAGTGCTCTTAAAGATAGACAAGAAGAGTGAATTGCTGTTGTCTGTTGGTTGGTTAGTTTTAATGCAGAAAACTGTATAAAATGAGACCTACTTTGTAGGTACTGTCCAATAAAGGACTACCTCATCTTCCCGTGGAAGCTTTGCTTCCCATGTCTTGTCTATCTGTAAGTGCTTATAAAATGCTGGGCAGTCATGATTTGGAAGAGATGTATTCTAGAACAGAGAAAATTGAGCCAAATTATGCCTGAGCTTATGCTTTATGGACCTCTAGTGCTTTGTGCCAAGTTCAAGGGAATTGTAAGCCCCAGGAGTATTTAGCCTACTAATTTCAACAGCTTTATGTGTGAAACAAAGATCTCAAAGTATTTTACTGACCTGTCAAATCCTAATTTTAATCTGACTGTTGAAGGACTACCGTGCCTATTGGGGGACTAGTTTTGGTTGGTTTTGTTTTTTTTTCATAATTGTAATTTTTCACGAGTGACTGCGTGAAAAGGGTAAGCAAAACACAATGACACCTTTTCCTTATTGGACTAAAGATATCATTTGGAGTGGAATGAAAAGAAAAAGTTCAGTGTATACAAGAAGCATGAGCAAGAGAGCACTGTGATTGAATAATTCTGTTTTTAAATAAAATAAAAATATTTTTTTAATGAGAAAGTTAATTGGATTGGAGTTTTAATAAAGCTTTAAAAAATACTCAGTTTAGGTGCAAGGTAGCAAAATCATTTTATGCAGAAATCACTTTTATCTGCAAAAGAATTAGGGATAACTTTAGTTGTTAAGTTAAATTTTAATAATATACCATCTTTAATTAATGTTGCAGTCCTTAATAGCATCTTTCATCCAGTAATCATACAGCATTATATGTTTTGAAAAGTTAAGGAAGAATTGTTACAGATTGGTAAGCTTGAGATATAAGGAATCTAAATGACTTGCTTGGGGTAGCACAGGGATGTAGTAGCAGTACAAAGCCTAACCCAGCAGCTCTGACTCACCAGTCTTCTTCTATCCAGCAAATCATTTTTAAAGGCCTTGGAAGGGATTCAGAGAAATCAAAATCCTCTTAAGGTGTGTCTGGTTTTCCTGATTGAAAGAACTGTGATGGAACAGACTTTGAAGCTTATTTTCTGTCTTCATCTTCTGAGTTTACTTAAATTTTCACATGCCATCCCTTTACAAATGGAAAATGTTGCCAAGCGGTGGGTTGTTGCTTCTACAGAAACAGTCCAGGAAGCTTTGTCACTGTGCAGAGAGGTTAGAAAATATGTGCACTATTACATGTGTTTGTTTTCTGTTAGATGTCTAGGGAAAGACCTGACTGTGTAGGAAAGTGTCCAAGAGGAGCTCTGTTTTCCAGGCCTTCATTAGCCGGATGGGAGCTAGACAATATTCATGGCTGGATTCTGCAAAACCAGTGAATGTGCTACAAACTCAGGAAGAAAATTATGACTCAAGCTCCCTTGACTACAGCCTTTCTAAACTACACGAGGTTTCTGTGTTGACAGTTTCAATGTTGGGTCTTTTATTCGCTTTTCTGTTCCGCTTGGCTATGGACAAGAAATACAGCTTACCTTTTGGTGCTGCTCCTTGGCTTGAGGAAGCCAACCAAAGGCAGAAGAGTTGCTGTGGTTTTTATCTAACTATTTTTATTATATTTGCCCTACCTATCTCTTGTTTTCTCTTCAACGGTGATGATTGTCTTTTGCTTAAATTGAGATTTGCCATTCAATCAGCTCCAAAATCCCATAAACAGGCTGATAAGTTGGTGGCATCCTCTCATCATTACTATAATTGGCCAGTAAGAACCCTCCAGCTCTCAGAAATTGCTCCTTTGTACAGTAGGGTGTAGAGAGAACAGTGTTTTGCTGGTGTGAGCTGTAAACTGATATTTGCACGATTTATTTGTATTTACTTTGTGTTATTTTATTCTCTCAATCGGGAGCTAAGGGAATTGTGTAGCAATTGGGCTCTAAGTGAGATGAATCTAGCAGCTGGAAAACACTGTTCAGAGTGAAATGGATAGTGTATGTTCACAATTGCTTAAATAATGCATGTTTTAATGCAGGACTGTGTGTTGTAGTAATTTTTTTTTTAATATAGAATATGCACTACAATAGGAAAAGTCAACGTATTGGTGTTAATGGGGAATTTTTCCAAGACTTTACTTTCAAGTGGGTAAAAATGTACAAATTTGGGATAGCCAAAGGTGAATACAAACAAATTGGCTAGTCCATTAGCATAGCTGTCCAGCTGCATCCTAGGCTCTGAGGCCACTCCAAAACCACAAGCCCGACTGCCTCAGAAGCCTGCCAAGGAGCCAGCTGCTGCTAATAAAGCAGACTCTACAACTTGGCATCTGGGACCTGTGATTCCCATCCAAAAGGAATTGTATGTGAAAAATATTTGAAATTTGTCTTTTTAAGTAGGGTTTTGCTTTGGAAGAAAAAAACTTTAGACTAAACTTGTAACAAGTGAAAAACTACATAAGAGTACTGAGGTTGCCATGGGAAGATAAATACTGTTCTTGTGTGAGGAGGTTGGACGTCGGAAGGAGGAGTGTTGTTCATTTAGTAACCAAGAGAATTCTGGTTCAGCATTTCTGGATTATTGAGTAAGAAGGACCAAGGTATCTCATTATTCATGCTTCGCTGTGTGCACTTGTATGGGACACGTTGTTTCAGAGAGCTCAACAGTAGGATTTAAGCACAAGGGTGTGTTCCCGAGACTGGATAAGAATTAAGAACATTAATTTCTCAGTTTTAAATAATAAAAAAGGAGAAATTTCATTCATTTTTCAAAGATGAAAACAAATCCTATTAGCCAGCCATGCTAAATTAATAAGCTGCTTGGAATGATCTACAAACCAGTTCATTCCCCCCACACTCCCCATTGAATAATGAAGCATGAGAATTGAAAAATGAGTTGGTTGCATTGGTTATTCGAAAAATTAATGGCAAAGCCAGCTCTGAATTCCAGCTCCCTTTTGAAGTAAAACATTTAGATTTTGCCTAATACTTTTTTTTTTTCTAGCGCTGCAGGTCTTGTGCTTGGCTGTGTTGGCAAAACATCTTTCCCAGACTTCTACAGCTGGTGTCAGGGTGTTTTGAGCCAGTGTGGAAAGCAGGGCTTCTCATGACTCTTGTGGCAGAGAAGTTAAGTGCTTTGCCCCCAGACACGGAGGGGGTCGACATCAGAACAAGGCACAAACTTCCTGCTGTTGGATGCGCAGGTGGCTCCCCAGGCAATGCCCCCCCTCAGTGTCATCGGCCATCCTGTAGCAAGTGCTCCATATCTGGGATCATCATCAGGTTGCCATTCATTTCTTTCACTCCAGTTATTACATGAGATTAACAAACCAGACCCTTTGCTCATTTGGAGGCAAAACGCATACTTCTGCCATCAGTCATACACTCATCGGCTCAGGAAACAAGAATTCAAAGCTTTCTTCTGACCTGAAGCTTTTAGTCTGGCAATGGGCCAGAAGATGTCATCAGCCCTAGTACAGGCAATTTTGTAATTTTTCTGTGGATGGTATTCTGGGGTATTGGATATGCATGGAAATTACTGTGGGCTGCAGTGGTTAAGATTTATTAGTGAAGAGAGTTTGGAATACATCAGTGCTTGCTGGTCTGAGAAGATCAACATTCTCCAAAGTGGACTGTGGCTGCCTCTCTGCCTACCCTTAAATCATCTCCCAGGATGCTGCTGTGAACCTGGGTATTTGTGTGTGCCTACTGTCTGAGCAGCTCTTGCTGGAGAGACCACCTATCCCATGGCCTAATTCTCTGGGTATACTGAGGACTTTTTTTTTTTTGTAGCTGTGGCCTTAAAATGAGTGTAAATGTAATTCATGTTCACTTCTAGGTCCCCTTTCAGCTGGCCAAGAGGGATAAAATGTCTTAAGCTTAAATTAGAATTAGGCCCCTAGTGCTTTCCTCTGTGTGAGGATAAAGATCTTATAATAGAATGAAAATTGCTCTTTGTGTTTGAAAGGTATATTTCCACTTGTTTTTTTTCTTGCTTATTGGGTTGGTGTGAGAATAGGCCATTTACTCATTATCCCCTGCTAAGACATATATAATAATAACAATTTTTAATTAAAGTACATAGCACTTTATTGTCTTACAGAAAATTCTGTCCTTGCTTTATGTTTTTAAGGTGTGTTCAGTGTGTATGGTAAACTTGGAGGTGTGGGGTAAAGCAGAATATTACCTTGACCTTTTTTTTTTTTAATTTTTAATTTTACCAATACTCAAAATCTGCAAGATTGCTACAGGATATTTCCTGAGCTCTGGATATACTAAACCCAAAAATGTGCTATACACAGTCACATCTACCTCCACTGTGGCCCTGGAGTACCCAGAGATTTAAATATGCTTTCAGACAGGATGTTTTAAGATATATGTGTCTGTGTATTTGTTGGAGGTTACTGTTGCCTGCAGTTTTACCCAGCCACGCCATGGCTGTGGCATGGAGCTGATTTTTCTGGACATGCCCACAGCCCTGGGGCTCGGTCAGGGCCAGTTCCTCATGCTGGTACTCAGGGCTGCTGCTTCAGCTCTCTATTTCTGGGAATGACATTGAAGCTCGGGTGGGTGGGGATTAACCTGTGTTAAAATGTGTGTGCAGAGAAATATGATCCGTATGCATTAAGTGCTTTTGATTGTCAGCAAAAGTATCTATGCAGATACTCGGGGAAGGAAGCTCATTGCCCTTTCTCTTTACTGTAGATGGGAGTGAATGTCATTACTTGCTAGCATGGCGATTGCGCTGTCTATTAAACTGATTTTTCCTTTTAATGGGTCCTACTTGAGTCACATTACATCCAGGCCAGATTGCAGAGGAATTCTAATGTTCTGACACTTGATGGTGTGTTCCCACCCTCCTGGCTTAAATGGGAGAATCTAGGAAGGAAGGAGAAGGCAGTAGGAAAGGCATTGATGCAAGTGTGGTGCTTTATGTATTTCATCAAAGCCTCTGAGCTTCACCTATCACTGATCTTCCCTTTATGTTCTCCAACTTTTTTTGGTTCTTCTAAGTAAAGGAACTTGTTTGAAAAAGTTTAGAGCTGCTGATTAAAAAATGGCTCTGGTTTAGTGTGTGCTTAATAATAAGCACTAAAATAGGGTCACTGGAATGAAAGGGGCGTGATTAGCGTGATCGGAATTACTCACAGACTTAAATATTTTCTCTGTTCTAGGACTAGATGCAGAACAAGCATATTAGAAGTCACTAAAGTGTCATTGTTACTATAATGAAAATTGCAGATGTTTTGCTTTTATTAGTCCATCATCGTGCTTAACTTAGCATTGTCCCGTCATTTACCTGCTGTTTTAACCATGCTTACTGCTAGCAGAAAATGCTGATCAGCTTGTGGAAATGGGATTTCCCCCTGTCAGCAGGCAGTTACATTCCTGGAGCTCTGACTCCAGTTCCCTCAGCTGTGCAGCCAGAGCCTTGGCCTGACATATCCCCCAGCTCCCCTAGATCTGCCCTAGATCTCAGCTTCTGTGCATTGGTCACAGCAGTGACAGGACATGGCCTCCTCCTTCCAACCACTCCTCCATTTTCCTGACAATCACTCTGTTCTACAAGTAAATACTCTGATGGTCAGAGAGCCAGGGATGGTTGCAGCAGCTTAAATTCCCTGTTGTTAACCCAGATCAGAGGTGCTTCGGTGATGTTTATAGCATGCATGTGTCTTCCCGCATAGTATGTGTTTACCAGGGAGTTAGGGAAGAGCATTGTTTTCCCTGTGAGAATGCTTCCCTTTTGAAGTAATATTTCTCAGTTGTGTGTGGTTTGTGGTGGTTCAGAAGTGGGTAAGGTTTTGAGAGCAGGAGGTCTTAGCCTGATCATGCTTTCCAAACCCTATTTCTCTATTGTAAAAGATGTCCATAATGACAGAGTCTTTTCACGCTGCTTTGATTCCCCCCCCCCCCTTTAAGGCTAGCCAACCCTCTGCCACTTGATTGTGCATGTCCTGGATGCTGCTCATGTTTAGAAAAGACTAACTAGCCTTCTGTCATCAGCTTCCATACCTTTGGCTACATATACTTATTTGTGTCTTAGAGTATTCTTAAAGCAGACTGTTTAACTTCTTTTTTTAATACCAGTTACTCCTGAGTATCTGTCATTTCAGAGCTTTATTTTGTGATCAAGATAAAATAGACTCATAATCTAGCTACTTTAATTCCACATTAAAAATAAAGAAAAATAATGCACTTCATAGCCATGGCTAAACCCAACATCTTGGCCCCATTTTGCATTTTGAAAGGCATTGCTGGCTCAGGGTGAGTGCACGCTCTGTAGGAGCGGGCAACTGTAAGTGGTCAGGGAGAGCAGGTCAAGCATGCCCTCAGTGCATAGCTCTGGAGTTAGCTGGGTAAAGCACATGAGTCCACCATGCTTTTATTCTCCAGTAACAGCCTTTTTGTTTTGTTTCCAGCAGTCCTATGCACCAGCTCCCCACCCCATGGCTCCTCCCAGCCCCAGCACAAACAGCAGCAACAACAGCAGCAACAACAGCAGCGGAGAGCAGTTGAGTAAAACCAACCTGTACATTCGAGGCCTTCCACCCGGCACCACTGACCAGGACCTTATCAAGCTGTGCCAGCCGTAAGTGCACTTAAAATACTTGGTGTCTTCGGGTAGGAAAATGTCCATGCTGGCCTTTCAGATTACACTTATGTATGACCACAAAAAGACATCAGGAGCCCCTTGCACTTGAAGGTTAACCATTATTCCTTTCGTTTGAACAGGTAATTAATGCCTGTTGAAAACCTGGTAACGAGTTTTGGGGGATGGAGTGGTGAGGGCCTTCGTAGTGCCTTCTGTTTATTTTAATCTGATTTCTTTCTTATGTTAAAAGGAGAATTTGCTTGTCAAGCAAACCTCCCTAATGACAGATTTTATAGTTACAGTGATCTGTGAATCACAACTTGGTGCACAACAAAACATGGGTGTTCCCACCTCAGTCATTTATCCCATCTTTTGATTGCTGTATCACATATTGCTGGGCTCAAAGATTGAAAAGTATAAAACCTGCTGAAGGTGGTCTTGTAGCCATCTAATTAACGTCTAATTAACTGCACTTCCACCGAAAAATTATGCTGTAGAAAGTAGCACCTTCTACATCCCTGTTTATCTTGAGTCATGCTTGCATATTGTACTGATAAATATCAGTTGTGTTTTATTCTTTTTGAAACTGGGGAGGCAGCAGAAGAGAGCTCTTTGCTCCTTGTGCATCATCAAAAGAACTGTTTCCCAAAATGTTGCACTCTGTAACCCCTCCTCACTGGACTGAATAATTGGTAATATGAGTAGAAATGAGAACTTGATTGGATTTCCAGAGTCTTGATTACTATTGATGACATATGGGAGGGGAATAATCCAGTTGGAGATTCCAACCAGAAACCGCTTGGGTGGAATGTAGGATAACATGGGTTTTGTGTTGAAATAAGAACATGAAGAGATTTGAAAAACAAAAATCCTCCCTTTTTATGATGCAGAACTGCAGTGCTTTTGCCATAGAATAGTCTATTGCAAAAGACAATAGCGTCTCTGATATTTTTCGTTACAAATGAGCCTTCCAAATACGGATCAATAAATGAAGTTTGGGAAAGTAATAAACAGTCTGGGGCTGATCTACTGGCTTCAATCCAAATGGCTGTTGTTTTGAAGCTTGCAATAGGAGTTAACAATTTAATGGGATTTTACAATTTTACGTCATTCTGCCTTTCCTGATTTTGACCAAAAGTGCTGGAAGACTTCCCTGTTTCGTCTTTATGTGGACATGCCTGCTAGGACTGGAACTAACAGACTTAATGAAGTGATATCAGAACTTTAGCAAAATTATGTGAGCTTGAAACGCTTCCCTGTGACTTTCTCACTTTCTCCTACTAGAGCTGCTACAGGTAGAACTGGCTCACTGTTCACAGGAGTATAGGGTGCTGAAGATTTTTCATATTTCATGCAAGCTGAATTGTGAGTGTACCTGTCTGACATTTGTACAAACTACATTCATTGACACTTCTCACTTGTGACAGTCACAGATAATCCCAGTTCAAGGGCCAGATCCTCAGTAGGTATAAATTAACTGTAGTCTACTGACATTCAAAAAGCCGTTTTGCTATACATCTTCTTGCAGTCTAACCCTTTCCGAGTTCAGACAAATTCTTTCAGCCGATCAGGAATGAACTAACTATTCCTAGAGGAGCCTCATGGTTTTGGCGCTCAGTGCTGCAGTCATGGTGTGAGACTCTGGTATGAGCTGCACTACTTGAATCATTAAGTTCAGAGAGCACGTCCCTACCCCTTGTCTGTGTATGGGAAGTGCACATTAAGTATCTGAGAGCTTCCTTTTGGCACTGTGGCAAAATTTTTAATGCGCACCACTAAATTTAATCTGGTCTATGATTAGAGGGCTTTGTCTTGCTATCATGGAGTTCCTGTGTGAACAGATGCTCTTTAAGAAAAATGCTGACGTTCATTTTGCTGATTTTCTGTCCTTTGGCTGAATGGAAGTAAGGAGAAACCAAATAGTTGTTCTGTCTTTTTTCCAGAATATTAAAAGTATTTATCACAGCAAAAGGGAAAAGTGATATAGGGAAACTTAAACATCTGAAAAGACAAGAATTTGTCATGGCAGCATCTAGATTTGTAAAGTAATATATTGGAAGTCATTTTCTTTACCTTTGCAGATGGTTGCATAGTAGAGCTGGTTAAAGGTTCAAATCCCTTCTTTTTTCTCCCCCCCACCACAGGCAGTATGTATAGCACCAATCTGCTGCTATATGAGCAAGACATAAATTTGTCTCTTCAGAAATTACTGTCTTCTGTAGAGCTCTCTCTTAGCTTAGGTCTCACCATGTTAAAAGACTTTATGTGAACAGGTATTCACAACACAGCAGAAGGTGCTGGCTTTTAGGCTTCCTGCATAGAAGTATTGGTGTAATATGCTACAAGATGTGAGGTGAAAACCTGAATTCCAAACCATAAACCATATTGTTATTATTTTGCAGTACAATGTTTTTGGAGAGCTGCATTTAAGGGAGATATTCACCAAAGCCAGCTTATGCCCAGGACGCTGGTTCCCCTAAGCTAGCTGCCAGTGCCTAGAATGAGCCCTTCTGAACCCATTTCCTCTGCTCTAGCATGTGACAAGGCTGCCAGCAGTACAACTGTCACTTGTAATGTCTGACATTTGGCAGGTCTGAGGAATAATGTTCTAAAACCACAGTATTTCTCTCTCAGAAGAACAGGGAATGTTGGCAATACTTTTGGTTGTGTATGTTTGTCATAGCCCATACCATTTCCAGGTTTATTCCACCAAGGAGGCCACCGGCTAAGTGATGTATAACATTTTTTATTTAACTGCATTTTACCAGGTGAGTTATGGAAGAGAACCCCTTTAACCAGAGTTGTTTGATAAAATATGGGGCTGTTTTGGTGAATCCTGTCTGCTTTTCTGTATTTCTGCTGTGGTTTTGGGTCGTGTGTATCACACACTAAACAGAAAACTGGAGTACCATTGATGCTTGAAGTGCAGAGTCCATTACACATGATGTCAGACGTTTCTGACAAATGTTCCGACACTATCAAACGTTTTATCAATTTAAGAGTAACCTTGTCACAGTAATCTGTCAAACTGTTCATACAACTAAAGGAAAACAAGTCATCATAGGCTGTACAGTAGCAGAGTAAATAAATAAAAAATGCTACTGCAAGATTTTCTTTTTGTGTGGTTCTGATACTCACTATTTGGTTTAACATGTGTCCAGCATGAAAGCTGTTTTTCTTTTACATATGTATCATCATCTGGATTTTCAGAGACACTGAGTAAAGGAACTTCCAAAAATGGACCTTCGTCTCCCTTAAACTTTCTTGAGTTTTTTTTTTTAAAGAGGCATTATAGCCATCTGTGATCATATTGATCATAAGAACTTATTCGTTTAAAATTTTGATTTTTACATATTTCATTAAAATAATAGTAAATATCACATGATTATCATTTCTGAGGTACACAGTCTCTGCTTCTGCAGTGCTACACACCATTATGTATGTATCTTCCCGGTCAAAACCTTTCGTCAGAAGGAAAGATAATCAATCAAAGATGTAAAATCATAGATTATAGACAGAAAAATGTGCATGGTGTGTCACTGTCAAGCAGAATATAAATTATTATCTTTGAAATATTAATAATCTCTCACTCTAATTTTCATGCATGGTGTTATATTTCATCCCGAAGAATTCCAAAATTCTCTCAAAAACATACACAGATGGCTTAGTCCCCTGTTTGTATACTGGACACATCCCATTCTCACTAACTACATCCCAGTGGAGACAGATTGAAAGAAATCTGAAACACAAATTAAGCATTTGACCGTTATTACTTTGAAGCATTCTTCATTTCAAAAACTCACCGTCTCAAGATTTTTGTCTTTTCTGTCTGTATTTTCTTACATGTCTTCACTGAAGAAGACTTATGCTCCAGATTTTTTAAAGGATAAAATGTTTTGGAGAGGAGAAAGGGAATTTGGGAAAACAGAGATAAAATATATCTTCCCCCCCTCCATTTGGAAAAATTGGCTTAAAACCCCTCAATATTCAATTAAAAAAAACCCCAAAACCAAACACCACAAACATTGTGCATTGCACAATTAAGACTTTGGCATGTATTCAAAAGATAATTTCTGTCTATCTTGATTCAGTCATGAATTTTTTGTGCCCAGTATATAGTCTGAAAGAAAGCTGCTTCAAACTTCTGGTGTTTGATAGTTTAAACTTACTTACATTTTTGTCCTAACTTAGTCCTCTCCCCTTGTGTCTATAGTGTACCTTCAAAAATCTATTTCTATCTGCTTTGTTCTTATTTGGACTAGTTATCCTGTCACCCTTCAAGTTTTGCATTCTTTGTGGTCCAGGGTAAAATGAAAGGATGTAAACCAACAGTTTAAAGTCCTGAAGAGCTGAATGCTGCTCAGGCTGACTCTTGAGAAAAATGAGACAGAATCTCCCAGATAAATGGTTTTCCAGGTATGGGAAATCCCTATTGAATCATGTGATTCATGATTGTTGTGAGTGTTGCATTCTCTAAATAGCTTCTAGATCCTTATTTTGTGCAAATTACTTGAGGTTTTGGGTTTGCTTTTGGGGGGGGTGTGGTTTTTTTTGTGTGTGTTTTTTTTTTTTGTGTGAGTGTGTGGTTTTTTTTTTCTTTTTTTTTTTTTTTCCCCTAAAGGTATCCTGACTGTCTCCTTGACAAGTCATCAAGTGTGAGATTTTTTTGCTTATTTCCTTCTGAACGTCCTTGGTTTTGTCCTGTGGAACATCTGAATAAAGATTCAGGCTGCTAGTGTTCAGATCCTACTAAAAGGCTAGACTCAAGGATAATGTAACTGGGGTTATTAATTGAAAATACACACATTACTTAAATCCTAGACTATTTTTGAAATGAACTGTGTGCATTCCTTTTGCCCCCACAGAAAACTGCTGAGTTCAAGGTTTCAGAGGGTTCAAGATACCTTTCAGGATAGGGTCTCTTGTTAATAGCTGCAACAAGTACAACATTTTCAATTAGGCTGAGCTTTATAGCAAGTTCATGATGGCCATTTCTGCTGTGTGTTAAGGCAGCAAGAGTTTGACATTCCTGGATGTTTTTATTTTACTTTTGTGAAAATAACAAGAAGTCCATATTATGAGAACTGATGAAATGAAGGTGTGGGGGAGAGTAAGTTCCCTTCCTCTCCTTTTCTTCTGCATTAAAATGTTAATTGAAAATAATTACTGTGAACTATAAATAAAACAAAGGTTAACCATAATAAAACCTTCATAGTGAGCTCAAAACCAAAAATACCAAAAGAATCCTTGGATTAAATCCTTTGTTCCACAATGAAGCCAGACCAAATTGGTAGCCAGTGTAAACTGGTGTTCTTATCTCAGCCCTGGTGAAGACAAAACCCAAACTAAGACTTCTTTGGCAATACAGTGTTAGCCTGTGTCTAATCCTGTATTTTTAAGCAATCTTTGGAGATGTGAAGGAATTTGCTGTGTTCTGTAACCTTGTGTATGTTATAGCAACTTGCACTTCAATATTAATTCAAACAGAACCACATAGTCTATGTCTCTCCTGTAATTGATATCAGCTGACACCATTGCTTTGTGGTATAGCAGAGACTGAAAGGGCATGAAGGTGAGAGTGCTTACTCAGTGGGATTAGCTCATATAGGAACCATGTGGCATCAGAGAGAGTAGTTCCTGCTTAAATCTTTCTGGATGTTTTGGTTCAGTGTATCCTGGTAATGGGAGAACTGTGAATGGCTCTGAAACCTGCTGAAGAGATCAATCTTCATGGGAACCAAAGAAATGCCCACACTTGAGAGGAAGGAAAAAACCTGCAAAAGCCCCCAGATTTTCTTTGTTACTCCAAGTAAAATCAGGAAAGCAAAGTCCCAAGAAGTGTGTACTGTTGGGCCAAGCACAGCAAAGGTGTTCTGCTGGACTAAATATGCTGATTCAAAGCAGTAAGGGAATTACAAGAATTTGTTCCTCTCATTTGTTAATGTGTCTGTCCCTTAGTCCAGAGAAAAACAGACTGAGGGGTTAGCTTGGAGAAATCTGTATTCTTCTCAAGTTCTTTATATGACAGACTTTACCCAAAAGTTTATTAGGAGGGGTGAGAAAAGGAAAATAAATTAATTTCAGGTTAATAGTTTTAAGTTAAAATGCCTTTCATCAGGAACCAAATGGTGAACATTAACAATGTGTAATGTAGACGTAAAAGCAGAGGAACCTAATGACACAGACATGATTTATTAATTCTTGCACTGAAGACCTCTTCACAGTGATGATGCTTATTAATGCTGTTAGTAACATTGTGGTGTTGCTCTTTGGGCCTGAAATGGTACAAGGCAGTGAACTTGTATTTCATGTGAGAGATCTTGGTTTCTGAAATCAGTTGATTTGCAGTTTTGCACAGCTATATAAATACTATGTCTTTGCAGTGTGTAAATGTGGGTATGGATGTGCACAGTTGTTTTTTTTCCCTTTATCTGATGTCATAATTAAAAAATTATTTGTTCATTCCCCATTAAAATAATCTCCAAATGTCTTCCATTGTTAAAAACTAACATTAAAGTTGCCCTAGTAGGCAATGAACCAATCCTCTTCTTACCTAGCCTTTTTCATCAGGGAAAACAAAACTCTAGGTCAGCAAATGCCCACAGCATTACAGAGAGCTCCATCTGGGATGTGAACATTCCCATTGTCAGGAAGAAAGGCAGAAAAATAATCTGCGTAAAGTAATAAATGAGCACCTGCACTCTTCTCTGTTTTGAATGTGCCCAGTCTTTTCACTGGAGTGTGACAGAATGCCAGTGAGAGTTTCTCATCTCCTTTCAAGTTGGATGAACCTGATTTAATGGAAGATAGGGGAGGAGGCAGCGTTCTTAGGCACTGCTGCTGAAAACATTTCTTCTGATGAATTTTAATTAAAGTCCTTGGGAAAAAAAAAAAACCACAAAACCCACAAAAAAAACCCCACCAAAACACAACAAAACAGAGAGCTCATAACAGAAGTATTGAATCTTCTGTGTAGCGGTGTGAAGGGCATGACTGTAACAGCCATTTGTTTTGCTTACTGTGCAGGAGGGATGCTGAGATAGTGGGGAAACACACTTAATGAGCTGCTTCTGACCTGTTCAGATATGTGCATGTTTCCAGGCTTTCCTTGTCCTCTTTCTTTCTGCACTTTTCCACTATATTTTTTTTGTGCAGCCCGTCAACCATAGTGTCACCATCCATCCATGAGGCCATCGTCCTCTTATTGATGTAAGCATTTCAGAGGCTGAAAATGCTCATGGCCAAAACCTGTCCAAAGGACAGACAGGCTCTGCACCATGAATGTCTGTCAGGCAAATGCCTGGCTTTGTAGCATGCGTGTTGCTTTGTAGAAGGGCCTTTGTGACCATGGGACTCTTGACAGTCTGAATTTTCCAGCCTCTCCAGGCGTTCTGTAAAAGTGATGTTTGGTTTCTGCTTTTCAGTGAGGAGGCAGATTGATGCGCTGGTGCTTTGACAAACGTTCCTTTACTGCTGTCCGCTGAGTCGTGGGGTTTTTTTAATGCGAATAGTGGCAGTGAAAGTTTTGGTCATGTTTGGTGGTTCTGTTTTGAAGCTCATCCACATCTTTTAGATTTGTCTGTGAATTTTTCACATTTGTTCTCCTAAATTCTGTGGGTCTTTCTGATCTGTTGTGCTTTGAGAATTCATGGCAGCAGAGGGAGAGCAGAACTGATGGCTGTATTGCATGTGCAGAGAGCAGAGGAGGAAGTAGCAAGTTCTCTGACTGGGATGAGATTTATACTCCTTAGGAGTCACCAACTTTTGGGAGAGGATGGAGACACACTGTTCATGTTCTGACATTTGTGTAGCTGAAATGTTTCTGTAACCTTTCTCTAGAAGGTATGACGCAGATAATGTTCTGATCTGTTTGAGGAATACATTGTCCTAAAGCTTTGCTGGAAGGAAACACCAGCTATGCTTAATACCCCCACCCCTCTCCCCTTCCCCTGCCCCCAGGAATAACCTGCTTTGAGCTAATGGCAAGAATCTTAGAGCATGCTTGTAATTTCTATACAAGGGGAAGTGGCAGACCAACTTTGGTGGCAAAGCTATTGAATATTATCAGCACGAAAACAAAAATGTCATTGTGTTCAGCTGCTAGATTTTCCCATACTGTTCCAAACAAGCATGGACTAGAGCTCTGTGCTATGCAGCATGCAATGTCCTTCATTCCAAGTATTTGGTAACTTCCCGGAATTATTTGTGTGACAAGAATTGCTGCTAAATTTGTGTTAGAAACTGAAAAGTCTTTCTTTTTTTTAAAGATGCTTGCTAGAGAAGGAGTTTCTTAGAATTTTTGCAACTACGTCAGAGGTTTTATGCCTGCCTCGTTATAACACAGAGTCAGGAATGAGGGAATGTTTTCAGCCTAATTTTTTAAAGATGTTGATCTGACAGAGATCTGAAAAGGCATTCTATTTCTTCAAGCATATATTTTCTGTGTCCCCATCATGAGCTCTAGGGAAGGTGGAGACCTCTAGAATTGAGTTGGAAAGTAACTAGCCACAGCTCTGGGGACAACTCCAAATAAAATAATGAAGGTAACAGCAGTGTGGAAATATAGGTCCTATTCTGAAATAAGCTCTCTGCCAACAGACACCTAGCCTCATATAAGCTTCATGGTAGCACAGCAGTCTGTTCAAATACCAGTTATTGCAGGATCACAGCCATGTTATTGTTTCAGTGTAATACAGGTAGTAAGTGCAGCATTTATGGCTATTACTGCCTGGTGATCATATATATAAAAAAAAAGGAAACAGACATGCTTTCCTTCAGCTTCCCAGTTCAGTATTTCCATGTACTCCCGGGGTTATAATCCAATTATGAAACTTCAATTATTTTCTGTAATTCACTGATTCAAGAACAGCATTAACTTTTTAGCTTCTTTACAGTAGGGAACTAGGAACTAAAAGGGATAAAATAATTCACAGATTCACTGAATTTAAGATTCAGAAGAGACCAAGAGATGGTCTACCATTATCTTCTGGTTGATTCAGGTCCTTAAATTTCCCTTATTTGCTCCTGGACTGCATATAGCAATTTATTCTGATGTAGAGTATGTTCCAGAAAAGCACCCACTCTGGATTTGGAGTTATGAAAGCAACAGCAAACCTACTGCTGTTGCTAACAGTTTGTTCCTGTTAACTGCATTCCCTGGTCAGCATTTCTGACCCATTTCCAAATCAACTTTCTGGTGTTGATTTTTTACCTGGTGGTTCTTTGTGTAATCAGATTAAAGACCTTTTAGATTCTCTTCCTCTCCCTCCATCCTCCTCCCAGATGTACCTATCACAATAATCAAGTCACAGTTTAGACTTTTTTCTTTAATCAAAATAGATGGAGCTGTTTAAGTCTCTGATTATAAGACATTTTTTTTCCAGCCTTTGGATAAATTCATCAAGGGCTGCAGGCATCATTTAAATGTTTTAAAAACTAATTATTGGAGGTTAGAAATATTTTCCTTTTCAGTTTATGGAGATTTGTTATTATATGTAGTTTATGTAGCCATATCTGTTTGTATATGTTTGTGGATGAGATGTATCACTGGAACATCTATGTTGCTAAGCATGAGAAATAATGCTCAAAAGCTGCTATGGAGTCCTAGCAGGAGTGTAAGGAGGTGCAACATGCTCTCAGTAGAGATGCCAGTATACTGGTGCTGGCACTGTGTCAGCAGCAGAAGCTTATCTCTCTACCTCTGAGGTTTTGATTACCTGTATTTGTAAATCAGGTGTCTGTCCATCCTTGGCTTTGAGTAACAAAACCCCATAGCATGAGAGAACTGTTAGCAACATTGATGCTTTATTTTAAAAAGTACGGAATTTGGATCTAAGCCATACCTAACTTAATTTTATAGAACTTAATTGCTCTACTCATCTTTAATGTTTCTTGTCCTCTCTGCTTTACCTAAATCAACCCCAAATTTAGGATTGCCAGTTCAATGGAGTATGGCTATGAAGATTTTTAATTACAATAATTTAGCACAAATATTTCAATATAAAGTTTATTAAGTACCTTATGAACTGCATAACAAATTAATACATATCACATGTACAGTCATAGCCAGTTCAGGGAGCTGTGAAGGATTCATATAGGGCAATCTCTTGACTCTCAGAATAAAATTAACTCAAAGCAATTGCTTCTAAATGGAGAGGAAAACTGGTGGCTACAGTGGAACAAAATGGAATATGACCAAGTCATTGGTGGGGTTTAAATCAGAGCAGGGCAGTATGCTCATGCCATGGTTTTGCTCATTGCCTAAGAATTGGACTAAAGATGTGATAGATTGCAGGTTTTACAGACATGGGAGACAGGCTATAATGATACAACTATTAAATACTGTCATCGCTTTTGGAACTTCTATTTTTCTCATCTCTATTTTCAGCAAGTGGTAAGGAAAACCTGGTTTTGTTGTAACATGGACTTGCAACTGTTAGTTCTTGTTAGCTTCCTGCATTTGTTTGTTGGTTCTTACTACACTTAGATATAGAGAAACAAGAATTTCTCTTGATCACAAGACCACATCAAATGTACTTGATGTGTCCCTGCCATGCTGTTCCCATGGTATGCTGGGGACATGGAGCTGCTGTTAGGTGAGTGCTAGGAGCTGAGTCTCCCACTGCTGTTGTATAAGTATAGCTCTACCAGCCAGACTACGAGGCATTTTGTGGTGAGGAAGAGGTGGGTCAGAGTGAAAAGAAGAGTGACTGGCATACATTGCAACTCCTTGGATGATGTTGTCTGTCAGTACAGTTTAGAATGTATTCAGCCAACTGTGTGGAATAGACTTAAATTCCTTGTCCTCTGTCATTTTTTTTTCCATTCCGCCCCCTGCCTCCTGCCCTGGCTTTCTTCCCTAGTCCAATGCTCCTCTAAAGAAGGATATTTCTGACAGTTGTTGGGTGCATCATTTGCTTAATAGGTGCTGGTTAGCAATACAAGGGTATTGATGAGAAAGCTTGCGTTAAATCTCCCTTTAGAGGTTGCCCTAGAATTGTTAGAACTCATGCACGCATGGCATTTTAATCTCTCCAGTAACACTTCTGAAAGAGATTTTTAAAGGACTATACCACTAGTTAGTAACTGTCACCAGTGTGTGAGGCACAGTCTCAGTGGAGAATTTAGCAGCCCTTGGTTGCACCTGCAGTCGACATGTGGCCAAGTAAATACATCTCTATCTTTTCAGACTGCCAAGTCATGGCAGTACCATGAGGATTCGGGATGTTGAGCCTGTGAGAGGGATCTCGGTGCTTTTGGCAGATTCCTGGGGCTGGGCACTTTTTTCGGCCAGGGGACCTGCTGTGGCAGGCTGTCTGGTGGGGACATCGAGGTGAGTTTGACATGCTGAGGGCTTGCAGGATTCAGGCCATGTGCCAGCAGTAAAGTGCTTGTCGCCTCCTAATGAGGTAGCCCTCCAGTCCTGCTATCAGGAGGTCTGCAGCTGGTCTGCTTAATGGTATTTAGTAACAGTATGCGCAGTAAAGCATGCTCTCCTATTACACAGAAATCCACTAATGCTGGCATCAAGAGCGGTGGGTAATTCAATCACACCCACAAAAATGATATTAACATAACATTAAAGAGCTGTGTAGACTAGCAAAAGACAGGAAATTATGGAGTTCAGGCTTGAAACTTTATCCTTAACTCACCCATATTGTGCTGAAGTATTTGGAAATTTCCATAGAGCGTGTGATTTTATGGAACATACAGTGGGGTGGATTGTCCTGTTTGTCTGCAGAGGATTTCCTCAGCTAACATCAGCCAGCATTAGTGAGAATTATATAAAGAAATCCTGGAACAATTTACAGAGCATAGCTGGACAATGTGATCTTTAAATACAAATTTCTTGGCTTGGGCAGTTTACCCACCCCAACATTTCTGAAGTGCTGCATCAGGAGTTAGCTGTGTTGACCTTTTTCAGACCAAGTTGCAGTTCAGTAGCTAAGTGTCTCTCCCAATTTCAGAACTAATTTTTAGGGTTTATTTTTTCCGTTCAACAGTCACTAAAAAGATTTTTTTATGTTTTGTTTTAAATGTACCTTTTGATTTAAAGACACTGCTGTTACTTGTTTGAGGTAGATTCACTAGATGTAAGCTGAATTATTCTAAAAATATCAACCCAGCTCTATACCCATCTTTGGGCCATACATTTTTCATTTTTGGTCCTGCTGAAGCTAGTGATGCAACTCAGTAAGCAAGATTAACTTCATTAAAAAAAAAAATAAAATTCCTTTGTTGGAAATGGAAGAAACACTGTTGACTACCCCATCTTCTTCCCAATGGTTTCCAGCCTGCCATTGTACCTCCCTGTACCAGCAAGAAAAAGGGGAAGTTCTTGCAAGGATCCATGGGTCAAGGAGGAAGCAGGGAGTCAACTTACAAGATGTTTATAGGGAAGGCTTCAGCTGTTTTCTGAGTACAGTTGTTCTATTTTACCCATTGGCATCAGAGTCACCAAGAGCTAAGGGGAGTATTGTCTGTCACTCCAAGGATGCAGATCTCTCAGAGACAGTGAAGCCAGCAGGTACACTGCTTGCAAAGCAGCTAAAACAGCAAAAAGTGGAGCACCCAGATATTTTCTTATATCTTCGGACAGGTTTTGCGGGCTGTGCTGAAATGCGTTCTGCCCCTGAATACGCTGATACCAGTGTTCATGTAAAAACAATGTAAGTTCAAGTCACATCTGATTTAGAGTTCATTCCCACATGGCTCTGGGAGAGGGGGAACTACATGATGGTCATTATTTGGAGAAGATTTTAAAATTGTAATCTAGTGCAGTGGAAGTAAAAAGTGACAGAAACCAGCAAGAATTACTTTATTCTCATAATAGCTCATTGGGAGATTTTGTATGGTATTTTCTGGAGATGACAAACTCTTGGTATGGTTAAGCTGTGAGGTTGTTCTGCTTTTCCCCTGTGCACTTTATGTGCTAAGGAGCTGGGGAGGAGTGCTGCTGCGTCTGTCTCTCTGGTGAACAGGATGGTCATTAATGACCATGCATAGAACAGTAGGATGGCTGTATCCTAGGGGAAATCAATTTTCTGCAGAGAGACTGGCTTGTAAAGAGTAGAAAATTTCCACTAAAGGGGATGGGGGAAGGGGAAAAAAATTGGCAGAGCAGGGATTAAAAAATACAAAGGCTTCAAAAGTGAGAGAAGACTCAAAAGGCTTTCTGTTCCCCCCTGTCAAAATTGAGCTGATCTTGAACATGGTAGTCTTAGAGATGGGAGAGAGAATGGTCTTCTGGAGAAGCTCTGGGATGGGGGGACATGAGGAGTGGGGAGAAGACTGCCTGGGGTTTATACAAATGGTGATTCTTTTTTTAAGTTCATTTTTCTTTTAGCTGGAGAACAAACATGCAGCACTGAATCAGTGCTGTGCGTTTAACTTTCTGAATGAGCATCTATGTTGCAGATACTTCTGGATTTTAGAGCCATGCAGTGAAACCTGGGACTAGGTTAAAGCTAGCTCCATCTTCTCCTGCAGAACTGGCATGACTGTGGTGTGGACAGGTCCTTGTGTTCCTTACTGTGTGCAGGTGTACTTGGGAATTCAGACTAGGGTAATTTTTTTTTCTGCTGTTCTCTAGTCTTACATGTCTGTGTTCATTTCCTGAATCACAGAGTTTCACTGCAGCACTGAGTGTGTGTCTCAACTTTGGGTGGCCCTCCCCTAAGTGTAATGGTTTGCTTCCCTCTCTTATTTTCTGCTGACCTCCTGCTAACTAAACCTTACTGCCCCAGTCTGGCTGCTTCCTTGCAGACAGGCTGGAGAAAGCTTGTTTTCCACTAGGATGTTGTCATTTTACTCTTGTAACAGATTTTGAAAAAACTATTTCATGGGGGAGATAAGGAAACTAAACTAACTTGTGTTAAATATCATCAGTCAGATAATGGCTCTAGTAAGAGTAAATTTGCTTAGATTTTGTAAGTATGTTTGAATGTTTATGTATCTTAAAAATGTAAGCAGGCATAAATCTTTACATCTCAAACAAGAGGATGATTATTTTCTGACTCTGCTCAATATTAAAGGCTAAACTGGAGATAACATTCCCATAACTATGGAAGCTTGAACAAAGGAGCTGTTGTCCTGAGAATGTGGGAATCGAAAAGAAACTGAAGTTTGAACTTAGGAAATTGTCTTACAAAATAGAATGTTGCATGTAGAGTAACATTTAATGGCTCTTAGAAATTGCAGAACTGGGCAAATACATAGGTCTTTCTCTTGATCTCAGTGGTCTCTGGAGCAAGTCCAAAGAAAGCAAAGAGCAGAGGCATATGGGAAATGAATAGTTGGAGTGGACCTTTTCTTTTGCTTTGGTTTCTTATTCAAGATGCTGGTATTTTGAGACCTTCCTTTCTTGAGCAGCTGAAAGGGAAAGGGTCAGAAACTCCCATGGTTTGAGTAAGTGCAAGGAAAGGGTGCAAATGCTGTTGGTGAATGTTTCAGGAACGCATAAATATGTGGTCTGATGCTGCACATACTTGATATATGAGAGCTGGCCATGGGGTGCATTCAGGACTGTCCAGAGTATGAATTCAGTTGTACATAGTTGTAAATATTTGTAGACTATAGGTCTGTTTCTTGTAGACTTCATGAAGACTATGTTCTTTTTTACATTGGTTTTGTGCTTTCCCTGCTTCTGATGGGATGTTCACAAAGCAGTCAGCTTGCTGCTAGAAGTCATAATTGTAAATTTTGTGTATTAATTTTTAAACCCAGCACATTTGGCAGATTATAATTTGGCTGCCGGAATATAATTTATCCATATAGGATATACTTGCTGTTTACGTGTGTGATGGCGGTAGCAAAGTGAGGGGTGTCAGCACTGAGGTTTTAATAAATCTTTAAATCCATGTTTTTACAAATCATGTAATGGAAGACAGGGTGAATTTGTTCATTGCTATTATTTTGTTGTTTGTTTAGGTTTTTTTCTTTGTAAGGTTGTTTTCTGGGACCCAAAACATGCAACTGCCAAGGACTGTTTTCTCCCTGGCTGAGGATGTGCACTAATATTTGATGAAGATGTTGCCCTTAGTGTTGCCAATTCTCAGAAGTTTATTGTGACGTTCACAATATTTGTTTCTTAAACCCTTAGATCCTGAGGTGTGTGATAAGATGGGAATCTCAGCTTTCAATTTTTAAAAAAATGTGGGTTTCTCTCTTTCATGGCTGTGAAGAGGCATAAAAATACAGCCTGTCTATCACAAAAGCTCAAAATATATGAGCAAAGTAAAAGGGTATCTCAAAGGTAATTATTTCTTAATTATTTTTTAATACCAAAAGTTAATTTCATAATTTTTTTTGTGTTTTAGCAACTGGAATTGCTAGTAGTGTATTCCTTGGTTGGTTACAGGATAATTGTGGGTTTCTTGCAGTGCATTGCAGTTCTTTCAAAGTATGCCCAATACTCAGAATGAGGTTTCAGTTTTTCCATGTGTATCTTTATATGGTTTGAGGATTGCATCTTGTTTAATTAGTTTATTAGAAGGCACCTGAAGCCAATAATATTCAAAATTCTATTCTTGAGGGCTCCCAAGCAACTGAAGCTAGTTTGCTTTCAAATCCAGGGTTACTGATCAGATTTCAAGATGTCCTCACTGTGTTTTTCAGTGACTCTTTTGTTCCTGGGGTAAAATTTCTCAGCAGAAACATAAAATATTTAAGTTCTTGCTCCTTTTTCCATATCTGCCCATGTATATTTCAGAAAGGATGGGCTATATAACATATCTTTTTTCATAGCTCTCCATCCAGGGCTTTACTTGGCAGGACCAACCAAGTCTTTTAAGGACAAAAGACACTAAGTATATAAAGAGTGTATTTATTTAATGAATTCCATGCCTTATCTAACCCCTTGCTGGTCCACGTTGGCTGTTTCTGGGTGCAAGCTGAACCACAGCAATTGCCAATGTTGGCTTTTCTTCGGTAGGATACTCATGACCAAGGTGTCCGATGAGAGCAGTTGGCACAAAGCCTAAGTCAGGAGTTTTTGGCTGATTAAGATTTTGTTTGTCTTAGGCTCAGAAGTGCTGACTGATGAGCAGAGAGCTGCAAGTCATGCTAATGATGTCATATTCCCTTCCCTTTGCTCTTACCTTAAAGTGTAACTTCAGTGCTCAAACGCAGAAAATAATGAGGCAGTTGCTCTGTTGGTGTAAATTGGGACAACCCGTTGGACCCAGAAGGAGGCCACCAGGTTTCTGGAAACCAAGAGTGTGATCCAAAGTACAGTTTTTAATAAGATCTCCTTCTCCAAATATATTTCCATCCTGACACAGTGAAGGTAATATGTTCAATTATGTCCATCTTTGGACAATAAATAATGAAGAATTGGTCATACAATAGACAACAACTCTAATATCTTTTTAAACCTCTAAATGTGTTTTTGTAACAGGTGACTCAGTGCTGTACTTGCAGGTTTTTGAAACATTTTGAAAATTAAAAAAAAAAAATTAAGACACAATTAATAAATTATGTTTCTGTATTTCATGCTGGGGAGCTTCACCTAGTTTAAATTTTACTGTTGATAAAGAGAAGGTTTTAGAGAACACCTGCTTTTGGACCCTGGTCTGAGAGTTATGTTGAGTTACCAGCAAGAGCAGTTTTCTCCTCTTTAAACTAATTACTGTAGTAGTTATAGGCCTTGCGCTGAGGAAAACAAAGCACTCACTGACTGGAGACTTTCACTTGTGTGTCCTATGTAAGTCTGTTTACTGTATCAGGGCTGTAGGGAGGACTTTCCACACCAAACAGGCACATTGATTTGTGAACCTACAAACATACTTTAACCTTGACAAACATGGATTGTCCACTTTAATTTCAACTAGGCTTCTTACATGCCTGAGGTTGTACATGTGCATGAATATTTAAAAAGATCGTGGACAAATAGCTTATCGAATCCATTTTCATACCCTCTCCTGAGTCTGTCGTCCATGTTATAGAGTTGCCCAAATAAATGGACTAAAAAAAATACTTGCTTTTAAAAATATACTTGGTGGAGTTAAAGAAAATTCAAAGAAACTCAAAACCAGAGGTATTATGTCCCAGTCCAAGCTAAGCAGTGTGAGCTTTTATCCATGTAATTATAAAAATACGAATCTGTGCTCTTGTTTCTCATTGGAAATTTCAGGCAGAGAAAAATGTGCTCCTCTGCACCACTTTTGTCAAAGTTCGGCCTTTGGAAAATGAACATAACTGTGACATTCCAGCACTGGAAATAAAAGATTAAAATAAATATATATAAGAAGAAGAAGTAGTTCCATGATGTAGTTCCTGAAATACATATTTTGCAATGTAAAAATTTTAAGAAACAGTTCCTCTCAAAACTACATTGTTTCCAAAGACATCCCAAGTACCTGGATTTTTCTAATTTGTAAATAGTGAAATGGGAGCTCTGTGAACTCAAGAAGTCTCACTCACACATTTGATTCAAATGGCCTCTGTGTGAACTCTATAAAATGCTTTAGCTTTAAATTATCAGTTTGAGTTCATGGTCCCTGGTGGTTGCTGAAGTTCTTGCTTTTTTCTTTAATTCCTTTTATTTTCTTGGCTATTAATGGACAGGAACCATCTGATTGAGACATATGTGTGTATATATATATATATATGTGTACATATATTTTACAATATGTTGCAGTCATTGTATTATTTTAAGAGTAAATTGTTTTAGTGAAATGTCAGAAAAACTGCACAAACTGAACACTCAGGGTTCCCTTGAATAATGAGGCTATTGTTAAATGATTGAATACTTTAGAGATTAATATCATGGTATGCTGGCATGCTGGTTCATACCAACTGTAATTTAACAATGAATTCCCCGTAAGTAAGCAAGACTCTGAATGAGAAATCAGATACAAGACAGAACAGCATGCAATAGAACATACAAAGGAAATAAATTCTACACACAGGAATGGTATGGGAGGGGTGTTGGTATTTTTACAATATGTGAAATAATTGAATTGTTGTATAGAGGAGATTCTTCAAATTTGAAGATCTTAATTTTTTTTCCAATGCTGATGAGCAATGTCTTTATAGCAGGAAAGATAGGTTTGGAATTTTAATTATTTTTTTTTTCCCCTCTTGTTACTTGAAAATTAGGGTATGCCTGGCATTATAATTTGTGACAGGCTACAGTAAACCACGTCTCATTCTGTGAAGGATTTCACATCCCTAAGATGTCTTCCAAATAATGCATCCTATCATTATACAGAAAATGTACTGGCACTGCTAAGTGTCTACAAACAAAAGTTGCATCTTATTTTTTTTAAGACATCTGAATTCTTGCAAATATGGAATAATTAGTAGTTGAAGATTTAATGATGGCCCAGAAGAAGGACTGAAGTGTTCTGCTTGAAATCATAGTTATTAATTTATGCATGAATTTCATTTTCCATACTTAATTTAGCAACTGTAGAATATTTTGCTAATTAATTATTAACACTGGTTATTTGTCATGGCAGAACTGTGAGGGAAAAACAGCTTTCTATCAAAGCAAAAATATAAATGTCAGAATCTTAATTTAAATATGATATACAATAATGTAATCATGTTTTAAATAGTCTTAAATAGCTTCAATATTCAAACATACAGATATAATATGAATATAAGATATAGCACTAATTCGGAATAAACAGTGTTTAGAATTAGAACTGCAGCTAAGAGTCAAATGTCTTACTTGCAACAAATGGGGAAAACCACTGTAGAACATGAGGTTTTTATGGGGAGTGCAACTTTAATAAGTGGCATTTTATTCTGTCTTGGGTATCAAGGGTGTGACAAATCTGTAGCCTTATTATAAGCGCTGTGAATAGGATTTGAGCTTGTACCTACTGAAGCCGATGAAAAAACTGTCTTTGATTTCTGCAAGTGTTGGATCAAGCCACCTAATTTCATTTACATGCAGACAAAAATGTCTTTATTTTGCAAGGAAAAGAACAAGGCTATAGGAAAAGTTACCTTTGAATTACTGAAGTGATATACTTACAGGTCTGAAAGTTCTAGTTCTTTCTATTTCCAGAAATTTAGGATCTGTTTAAATTTAATTTACTTTAAATTCTGTTTTATCTGGCTTAATTTCCCAAGTAGTGAAAGCAATTAGAATAAGTCTCTAGAGCCTGTACACTTTCATATGGGACTATTTTTCCAGAGGTGATGTGCATACAATGTTTAGCTATATGAATGGAGGTAAGTTTGAATAGGAAATAGGACTCTCTTGGTAAATATCTGCATTGTCTTGTAAATACATTTCTAACTTGAATGTGAGATATATCCATTGTTTCAGTGAAGATGGAGAGATGCATTGCTGTGCTTTAATAGCAGTAGATTTTAGGAACACTGAAAACAAAGCTATCATTTTAACAGCAGAGGGATTGTTTGTTGTAGGTGTTTCTAGACACATTTAAGAGGTTTATTTACAGTATTCTCTGCCTTAGGTTGCTGAAATTTTATAAGAAGAAAACTTCAATAAACCTACCAAGTTTTCCATATTCAATAAAAGAGCACCAAAGGACCTAACACAGCTGTCCCAAGGCTGTATTAGAGTCCTATGATTTGAGATAAATGATGCTTGCATCTTCCCCTGAAAAGCAGGATTTCCGAATATGATCTGTAAATGCAGAATAAAGTAAAAGGCATGATCAATAATCTGAAATAGCCTTTTAGGGTCTTTCCTCCTAACATGGAACTGCTATTCAAGAGAATGTTAGGATCTTGGGGTTTATTTATCTAAAGCAATAATCATGTTCACAGACGTGCATATAGATATTTCATGGGATTTTGTAGCTTTTTTCCCCTCATACTTTTAAAAAATATATTTACAGAAGGCATGAGGTGATGGTGAATAATAGGTCTGTGCATGAGTGAAATCACTACACCCTTAGTAGTAAGTATCTGTTCCAGAAGATATTATTGAATACACATACATTCTTTCAGTGGTTCATCAGCTTTTGTTATCTTGAAAATTCACTACTTACAGATGCTACAATATTCATTACTCTCTGCTTAACACTGGACTCCATAACTGTGTTGTTAGGAACAGAAATGCATGGTCTGGGTATCAAAATTGCTGAGCAACATCTACCCTTACAGATTTCAGTACTACTGACTTAAGAGCTCTTCTGAGAGTCCAGGGCTGGTTTAGATGTGCAACCAAAGGATTTAAGAGGCCCCGTCCCTTTTTCTGTGGTATTTTTGAAACTTGGACAACTTGTATTATATTTAGTGAAGGAATGATTTTTGTAAACTTGACAGCCAGACTGAAGTAAGTAGAGAAGACAGAGAAGCTGAATATTAAACTCTTATGAAAGTATGATCTTGTTAATCCAGTACACCATAGGTTCCATGCAACTACCACCTGCTTTATTTCCAAGCCATGTACTGGTCCATGAAAATAAAAGGTGCTCTGAATTTTGTGTGGTATTTTTGTGTGAATAAAAGAGTTTAGTCTTAATTTTTCTTTTTTCTTTTTCTTTTTTTAAATAGAAATAATCTACAGAGAAACAACAGCAAAGCAGCTCAATCTTAAAAAGTTTTTAATAGAATAGTAATGTATGGTATTTCTGAGGAAAAAATACAAGCATTAAAAATATCATACAATAGATGAAATACCCAGAAACGATCATGCAAATCAGAGTTTTCTTTCTGAGTGAATTTTCCTTTTGTGTGTTTTTGGATGTTTTAAGTTCATGTAGCAGTGTATTATAGGAGTAATGTCTCTCCAAGAAACTGAGCAGCAGTTCCTTCTGTACTTTAGGCCTTCACAATGTGGTGGGTGTTTTTCCTCTTGAAATCCATGATTTTCCTAATAGAGTCTGCTTTAAACAACATAAACCCAGTTATGCTATTTATATATTAATTCACAAGAATGAAAGAGCCTCAGAGTTGCTTATCTAAATCCAATTACTGCTGGTCAAATTCATCCCAGTACAAAAGTTACCAAGATAAAAGCATATATTACCTAAATGCCCAGAAATGCAGATTGTTTTTAGCTGGGTGAATTGTGCTCTGAGTAATGCGTGAGGCCCTGAGTGGATCTTAATGCTGGGGATATAATTATTAAGCTCTGAACTTGGAAATTGCATGGTAACTCCATTGATTTAACGAAGCAAGGAAGAATTCTGTACACCGGTTACTTGAGTTTAAATCCTGAGTTCTACGTTTGTTTAAAACATACAGGCAGTACCCAGAATTGGGCAAAAGCTGTGTTTTGTACATGCCTGTGTGCTACTGACTTGTAGATGAGGATGGCAGAGTGTGTGTAAGCGCAGAGTCGGGTGAGTGGGGAGAGACTTGTCCTGTCCAGCCCTATGGCCATTTCGTGTTACAGGACTAGCGATGGCCAGCCCAAAGGCTGTCTTAAAGGACAGAATAAGATGTACTTATCCTGAGAGGCTTTTGTTTTCCATAATAACATAGAAAATCTGGAAAGTTTTGAGTGGCCCTGACTAGTCTGGCTTCCCAGGAAATCCCTTCTTTGCTTCCAACCTTGGTGTATTGGCTGCCAGCGGTGGGGTGGGTGGCACGTGGCGCCTCTGCCTTGAGATAATCCCCAGCTGAATCTCATTTGCCTTCTAACCCTGGTTGCCCACTTGCCTTCCCTGCATCCCCAGCTTCCCGCAGGCAGAAGCAGAAATGGCTTGAATCCTTTGTGCGCTGTGAGACAGCAAATTTCTGTCAGTTTGGGATTGAAACGAACAGTAGGTAAGGTTCCTGCATCTTTCGAGTGGTATCACTTGCAGCTGTAGTGCTTCCTTCAGGAGCTATCTCCCTTTTAACAGCAGTTACCAAATAAGTTCCCAGGATGAGCTTTGTCCGCAGCGTAAGTGCTGATCGACCGCCTGCCTGCAAGCTCTTGAAATGATCTATTGATATTGCAACTTTGATGTATGTTAAGGGCTTATTCTGCATTGCTTGCATCTTTCATGAGTCTGCTGAGTAGTCAGAAAATGTGGGGTGCAATGGAATGGGACTCTTGGGAGTGGTTTTTGACATAGCTCTGTAGCTAGGACTGAGCAGGGAGATTGGTTCTCTGGGCACAGCAATGTGGAGTCTTCCCTTAGTCCTAATGTCCGTGCAACATGGTGTGTGTTATTGTAATAACACACACACTGCTATTTGTAAGTGAAGTGTTTTTAAGTGACATTTACAGATATAAGATGACTTGAGCAGTTACCCCAAACCAATATATACAAGAGAAAATAAAATTGTTTGTAAGAAAATAAATTAATGTTCTTACAAACATAAACACAATTTCTGCCCCCAAACTAATGTTCTCTTGGAATGTAAGAACAGTTAGGCTGGGTCAGACAGGAATTTGTTTTGGCAGCTGTGAAGGTTCTTGATGCTAAAACAGGGACAACATACAATGATACCACTCTGGTATCCTCTTCCAGTTTGCATCAGTATGTGATTTCTAGGGCCACAAATGTCTTTGCTATTAATTTTATGGCATATTCTCCATCCTAGAAACTGTCTGATAGTTTTTTGTAGAGATTCACTCTGTGGGGCATCAGGGCAGGTTGTAGCAGTGAGTTCCACAAGTAATTCTCTGTTCTGGGGAAGTACATATTCTGCAGTTTTTAACATCATTTTCTTGGCAGTCTGTATGTATTATGAGAAAAAATGAAGACAACTTGTCACCATCTCACTGCACGGGTCCTTCTTTAATGATCTGAAGTCCTGGTCTGTGTAGTTGCTCCTGATGTGGAAGCTCTTTCAAACAACTGATCATCTGGTTTTAAATTAAAATTATTACACAAAAACATTAAAAGCATAATTTAATATAAGGGATTAAAAGGATTTTTTAAAAAGCATGTACGCAATTTTATTTGTGCTTACTATGCATTTAAATAACACTTCAGGAAGAACGTAGTGAAAAACAACACATTGTATGTATGGAAAACTTGTGAATAGCGATTTCAGTTCAGATGTTCAGTAGACACATTCTTGAGGTAGCCATCTCACAGATACGTTATTATCTATTCCCTTGGATACTGTGATGCAGTAGGTTATCCTTAATGATACAGTTATTATGTTGAAGGTAAAAAGGTATTGAGATGAACTCAGTTCCACAATTACCTTTTTGTGACCAGAATTTTTGATTCAAAATCTTTGAAAGAATACCTCCATGCACAGTAACTCATGAGGAAATTGAGCAGTGCTCATGTTTTCTCATGACAAACAAACCATACGTAGTATTTTTTATATTAATGATATCAGTAGTTTGTAGAACAGAGGTGTGTAGGCTGTTAAATTTTACAGTAGTTTCCATTTAAATATAAGAAAACAAGGGACCAGCTCTTGCAATGCACTTTTATCCTTATTTCTGTGGACATTCTCATTGAAGTATATATTTTTGGTACTTCTGGGTGAATCAAATCACAATCAAAGGTCACAAAACCGGAAAGCCAAGCAACTTTGGAGAGGAGACATGGCTTAATAGCACTCTCCACACATGCAAGAAAGAAATACGACTACGTTTGTAAGTACAAAATACCTTCCTGATTTCATGCAGCACACAAACTAACATTCTTCATCAGAACTGATGTTCTGATTACTGTGAAATAATTACTTGAAATATTTAGGAAAACAGTGTCCAAATTAATTCCAATTACTTTCTTGTGGTAGCGCTCAAGTTTTATAGCGGTAGATTAAATCGCCTGCATATGGCTAATTGCCTATAACAATGTTTGTTATTCTGATGCCTCTTACCACTCTGATGTCTCTTTTTGCAAACGGGAAGGTGGGCACGTAACTTTACATGCAGGACGAAACCTCTTCTGAACTGAACGGGATTACTTCTGTGAGTAAAATCTCTAGAGTAACTAAGTGTTTGCAGGATCACAGTATGTAGCAAATAACTCTGGGAAATCTGTAATAAAAGCAGTGGAACCACAAATGCCTGTCTCTGCTGGCAAGAAATGTTAACTTTTAGCTCTCACGTGACTTGGATGAAACAACATATCAATTCATTAGGAATGGCTGGACTCAAATGGAGGCTGGGTGTTAGTTTTTGTTGGCGGAAGTTTAGGTAGGGGTTGTGTTTTATTTGAGGTTGTTGTGGGTTAGCCGCTGATTTTTGTTGGATTCTTTTTCCATATATCTGTTAGAGGCCCTGTACAAGATAGGCATGTTTTTCATGTATTTGATTTTTAAATCTAAATAAATCAAATAAATAAAGATGCACCACACCGGCCAAATTTCCTGCTGAGTAAGTTGGCCCACTGAGTAACCATAAATCACCCTAGCAGGGAATTTGGCTTTGCCTTCTTAAGATATGTGCTCTAATGTCTTTGAGGCCAAAGTCAACTTCAGGTATTACCATGAAGAATTATAAAATTAAGTGGAACGTAAGTGAGTGTAAAGGCCCCAATTCTGGAAACACCAGAGGTTAGAAAAGCATGTGATCTCATGGTTAACATTAAATCTGTTACATATGTGTTTGGAGTAGAGCCAGCTATGCCAAAATACACCCACAGCTACTTGCTCATGTACTCGTTGTGGTATACAATGGATTATGCCTGCCTTCAGAGCACAAAATTCTGTCAGAGCCAGCAAAAAAAGAAGGGGGGGGAAGGCTTGTAAGATTTTTTTGTTATTGTTGTTCCTAAAAGATGGCTGAATTGGGGCTCAACTTAGATTGCACAAACTGTTAATGCCTTTAGGTCAGTTTGCCCTCCTTCTGACTGGTTTCAGTCTGAAATAAAACAAAGCAAAGCATGGTTTTCCTCCACAAAATGAAAGTCAAATGGAAACAAATGCTTTTGCGGGTTCTTGGGGAAAGGAAAAACAGTGAAATGGAAAGTCTCACTTTGCATCAGTCACAAAACAGAGTAAAGAGAGATGGAGAGACGGCAGTTTTTATCTAAAGCTGAGTGGTTACATGTCACTTAAAGTGTGGAAACTTCAGCTGAGAACTTTGTCAGGCACAAAATTGCCTCAAACCATCTTTGCTGGTACCGAAGACTATGTTTAGGCAGGCTGTTCCCAGCCTTTCCTGTTGGTGTTGCTCCCCCTTCATGAGATATTTAAGTGGTTGCTGTGTCCCAGACTGAAACCCAAGGGTCCCTTTTCCCCTGTGAGTGATTGAGTGATGGTAACATTCCCTTTTTGGCTTCCTGGCGTGCTTTTTTGTTGTTGTTTGTTTGTTTGTTTTTTTGTTTACTGGGCATGTTTATAGACTGGTGGGACAGAGAAGAGTGTGACCTTGAATACATAGTACAGTGCTCTAGCTGTCCTTTCCTGTATAGTAGGAGACATGGGTTTCCTCCTGAGGCAGATAAGGGAATTGCGGCAAGGTCTTCCACGTCCTGGATTCTAGACTTGAAGTAAAAGTCACTAACACCAAATTTATATTGCTGCTAATGAAGATGAACCAAATAAAGATTGGCCTGCCATACATTTCAGTGGTTTAGAATTGATGAACTATGGTTATTTTCTATGGGTGTTGCTTTGCCATCAGAAGATACAATTTTATTATAATCTTTTGTATTAATACGCCATTCATTGATGGTAAAAGTTACATTCCATTGAAAAGTCTTTCAAATGATAGCCCAATCTATCAGAGTACCAGTAATATTTTTTTTTTTTAATTCAGGAAGGGACATTTTAGAGGAAGTTCTCTTCAGTGAAGCAGAGACCAAAATATATCGGTGACTTGAGGAATAAAATTATGTTCCTTATTCTCCTAAACTCCGATATTCAGCCATAAATGCTATCTTCTGTGATCTTTTACCAGGATTTTGTGATACTTACTATTAAATCTTCATTTTTAGTCTTAATCTCTGGGAGGTAAAGACAGATTTTATGGTCTAGTTGTTTAATGCAACAAGTTGTAGCTGCCTGAATTCCTTCTTCATCATGTTATCAGAAGTCTATGAAATTGCAGTGCAGTGCCATACTATCTATGGGGGGGTGATATAAATTCAAACAAGTATTAACATTCATCTTGGAAAGAGCTTGGAGGTGCACGTAAACTTCAAAACTTCTGTTGATCCAAACCAGAAATTTAGAGTTTATATGCGCAGACATGGATGCAACCATGAGCACAGTTGTGTGTGCATGCATATAAAAACCCGACTATTATTCCTGTATTTTGTTTATCTTGGAGGACTGTGGTCCATCTGTATTAAAACAAGCCTTGTTTGGCAGCTAAAAATAAAAAAAACCCCACATTTTTAAGCAAACCTAATTAATTTAACTGAAGAAATATCTTTACCACTGCTGATGTCTTAAAATCCCTGTTATAACTGGCATTTATGCTGACAATGCAGCGCAGTGCCCAGAGATGGACAGGGTGTGACAAATGATGAGTGCTTTTCAGGTGAACCCTAAAGGTATTTGTTGAACTGCAATGGCAAAAGGAACCTCTCCAGGAGTATCAGGTGAACATTTTTCAAGAGCACCAGATCTCTTTCTAGTGTATGTGTTATGTGTGTGCAAAAATAACTATTTGCATTATTAAAATATAATAACGTGTATCTCTGCTTCTTGTTTTCTCCATAGGTATGGGAAAATTGTATCCACAAAGGCAATTCTTGACAAAAACACAAATCAGTGCAAAGGTACGTGCAAAACGTCTACCGCGTGAGTTCATTGTCTGTTTGAATGATTGACTGGTGGCTTGACTGCCAAGGCTTTGGCTCCAACTGTGCAATCAACATAATGTACAGTGTATTACAAACATATTTAATAATGCCAAAGCTTTGAGTTGTGTTTCCAGTAACATTGCTCATTAATTTTTTTCATTAACAAACAAAATGAAAATCACAAATCAGAACAAGTATCAAATTGCTTCAGTAGAAAAGTAAATTACCTTCTAACCACATAGTGCTGTCTGATTTGAATGATATCATCAGTGATGCAAATTGATTTCCTATATAAAAATGAGAAACCTTTGGGAAAAGGTTCCCAAGCAAAACCTCGTTTAATTTTCCTATTTTTGTGAAGTCTTGGCCTACGCTATTTGAAGAAGAAAATACTCTTTATGACACAAATAGATCCACAAGTTGCAATACCAAGATATAAAAATGATTCCTCTTCCAGTTTTATGTTCTTAATTTTTCTGCTAATGTATGAAAACATGGGGTTTTTTTGTGAATTATAGCATGTTTTGTGTGTGTGTATAGCTATATTTGCCTAGATAAATATTGACCAACTTGTCTAGTAGTATCTCAGGACTAGAATTGTTATTCATTTACCAGTCTAAAGAGCCATTAAGTCTGTGGGGGAGAAGCTCTGCTTTAAAATGACTGTAACTTTACACTAGTGATATAGAGAATCCTTTTGGAGTAATAAGATCTACTAAAGTGGGTTCTTATGATAAGCACTTTCTGAACAGCATTTCTGTATAAGTAAAAAGAAAAAGCATTACAGTACAGGAATATCTTTCAAGTGGACAGATAGGGTGTGAAGAGAAACAGCAGAGAAAGCCATTTCAGGAAGTTATGCGATGGGGCAAAATTCTGCCAGCTGTACCAGTGATTTTTCTGGAAGTTTGTAGAAGTGTGTGGATTTACTGTTGCCTGCCACAACAGCATTCATTAGCCACTCAAGAGAAAAGTAGGCTGGAAGACTGCAGTTCTAATCTTAGGAAACTCTACCAAACCGATTGGCCACAGGCCATTGTCAAATGTTGTACTGCCATGCATTTGCTGGACATGTGTTTTCTTTCCTTTGAGCACTGTTCCAGCAGACTTCTGATAATGTTGCTCTGTCTTTATATTACGTGAGGAAAAAGAACTGATTGGGGTGTTGGAGTTTTTTTATTTTGTTTTGATTGTATTGTGAAGGAAATATCCTTGTGGGAAGATGGGCTGGGCCAAGTACAGAAAGCCCTGTCAGGGTGGCTGAGTGGGCACAAAGGTGAATGCTGCAGTTGGAAACTGGGAGGAGGTGCATGTGCCTGCTGCTGGCACCTGGAGGCCAGGAGATTTGAGTTTTGGAGGCAAGGTTGCAATGTGGGGAGCTGTAGGGAGAGAGGGACTTGCAGCATGACAGGGCCACAGAGGGGCAGAGCGGATCGAACGGGCTCTGATCTGGTTTAATGAGAAAGAGTGCTGCAGTGGCATGGGAAAGGCTTTGGGGTAGGCGTACTTGAGGATAGGGCTCTGGGACAGGAAGGAGTTGGAGCTTAGGCTTAGGACAGCTGGAGCGGCATGAGCTGCTGATTTGAGCAATGAGAAATAGAAAGTCTGTGATCAGGTAGGTTGGAGTTACCGTGGGGTCACTCTTCACTGTCTTACACTACAACTAAGACCTTCCTTTGGGGATGGGGACATGTAGATCATTGTCTCACTCCCCGCTACCATACACACGACCAAGGTGTTCTCTGATCTTTCATGTGTCAACTCCATCCTTTTTTCATCTTTGTTTCTGGAATTTATGCATCTGAAATGGCAGTACAAGTCAAGCAAATGGCATAGGATCTGTGGAGAACCAGGTTGTATGTTGAATGATGAGATGAAGTCCATGGGAAAGAGGATGTATTTGTCTCTGTTGATCTTGATTGTCTGAGACCACTGTTTTGTCAGGGTAAATGCTTCATCTGGGTGCCTAAAGGTTGGTGGAGAGCACCTGTGGGAAGAGTGCTCGATGATTATTCTTAACTTCTTGTTTTGGTTTTAAATGCGTGTTTGACTGGTAACCACTCCACAAATGTGGTGTTCTGTGATCAGAACTGTCTTCTGTTCCCATTGCAAGTGGTAAGCAAGGAATGGAATGGATTTCTTTGTGAAATGCAAAATGTGAAGTGAAAAGGTTGTAAAGAATATGAATGGTAGAAATTTGAGAAAGAAAAGCATCTGGGTTTGGTGTTCTTTATATCGTAGTTAGCTTTGAGATTATTGTAGTAGGGGACATCTAACAGTGAGTTGGAATTTAGTAAAAGTTTGCTTTCACACTGTAGTATTACACTGTAGGGCAGAGATTTTATTTTTTTTTTTATTTTCAAAGATGGATCTTTATGACATAAGTGGTGCCATTAAAAGATCGTAAACATAATTGGATTTATTAACAGTATGCTTCATGGCATAAAAAGAAGAGATGTTTAGCTGCTTTAAACGCTGGGTACAATTTCCTTTTCAGTAAGGCTGCCAAAAAAAAAAACAAAAAACCAACCAAAAAAACCCCAAACCAAAACGCTTCCCAGGAATCAGAAGTGGAAGAGACATGAAGAGGTCAGGACCTGCCCTGGGACAGGATCAGCTCTAACCCACAGCTGAGGGGTGTTTCTGTAACCTTCACTCAAAAGCCTCCAGCAGTGGAGATTCTTCGAACTCCTCAGGCAATCTGTGATAGTGCTCCCCCTCCTCACTATAATGAAGCGTTTCCTAATGTTTAACCCAAATCTCCCTTGATGCAGTTTAAGCCTATTGCTTCTTTTCTTATCCCCAGTGGACGTGCAGAAGAGTTTATTCCTTTCCTTTTTGAAGCAAACATGTATGTTTGAACACTGCTATGCTTCTGCTGTATCTTTTCTTTAGTCTAAACACTGGTTCTTTCACTTTTTGCTTAAAGGAAATTTGTTTTAAATTTCTGATTATATTGCACTTTGCTGGTCTCTCTCTAATTAGCTCACTTCTCACTTGAAGACCTTAGAGCCGGGTACGGGATATCAGATGGCCTAAATCTTACAATTTTTAATAGTGTGGAGAGGTTATTTAATTGTCTTCTCTGTGATCATGACTCTTTGTGATATATCCATGTAAATAACTATGTATATTTAAAATACAGATACATTTCTGAGGCACAGGGTGTTGCATGAGAACAACAGTGCTGATTTATGCTAAGAGACTCTCTGCAGCCCCTGGTTCTGTTATTCTTTTCTCCAGTGCTGCTGCCAGCCAGTCATTCCTTATTGTGTGTTCTGCTCTGTGCTGTTGAGTATTTCCTCCTAAGGCTAGTACTCTTCATTTGTCTGTATTGAATTTTATCCTATTTTTTTCCCAGCTACTCCTTAATTTGGTAAGATTATTCTCAAATCTTAAGTCTCCAGAGTGCTTGCAGCACTTACCTCTTTAGTATCCTCTTCACAGTTAATAAATGATTTCTCTAATCCACTGGACAAGATAATTTGGAAAAGAGTGAATAATAACGGTCGTGGGGAAGACTTTTGAGGAAACCCTTTCAGTACACCAGGTAGTGCAACACTGAGCCATTGAGAAATTATTTTTTAAACTGGATCTGCTAATCGGTTTGGCACCTACATCACAGCAGTTTTAGCTAGATGGTATTTCCCCCATCTGCTCAAGTTATGAGAGAAAACCAAGGTTTAACTGAAATACGTAGTACTTACCTATCCATAAGACTAGTTACATACTTCTAGACAGAAGCACGATAAGACATTATTTATTCTTGCTAAATCCATGCTGCATGATACTAATGGCCTGTTACATTTGAGGGTCTGTGAATGGATTTATACGACGAGTTGCTCTAAGACTTTTCTGGAATATTAAAGTCTCTCTAATACACTGGGGCCTACATCCATTCCTTTAAAAAACCCCTCACTCAAACCAAACAACAAAAAAACCCACAACCAAAAAGCAAAACCCCAGGCAATTTATTTGCTCCTGTCCAGTCTTCTGAAAAGTATCAGATATCTTGTTAAATGAATGATATGTATCCAATGCAGTAGGGTAGATTAAATTCAAGGAGACGATAGAAGTCATAATGATTGGAGATTTTAGAATCTACTTCAGCGTCATTTTTGTGTTGACCAAGACATAGAGTAGATCTGAAAGTGGAAATAGTTAATATAGCAAAGTAGTTATTTTAAATACCCCATGTAACAGCAGATCTGTTAAAATAGGTTACTGCTTAGCAAGAAGTGTTAGGTTTCCTCTTGGAAAAATGAGGAAAACACTGTGCAATGAACTTTAAGTCATTCTCCAGTATTCCACAGATTTTTAAAAAGATACCCACTACATTCCTGTCGTGCTAATGTTATCTGAGGATTTACCCCTGGTATGAATTAAGCAGTTGGATCTAAAGTAACCATATATTCTGCAAGGGAGTTCACTAGGGAAACCTTTTGACGTAACCTCTCATTTTCAGATTGCTCTTTGATGGTGGCATAACTGTTAAGTGAGGTAGAGAAGTAACAATCACCCTGTAATAGAACAATATATAAACCAAAATAAGCACAGTCATGACAAAATAACCAGAAATCACTGAAGAAAGCAGGGAACAATCACATATGGAGAATAATGAAAAACAGACACATGATTCATTCAGATGTTCAAACACAAAAACCCTAATGAACAAGTTGGAGAGTTTTGGCTGGTTTTGCTTTTTCCCTTTCCCTCCCCTCTTTCCTTCTGCCCCTTGCGCATTTCCCTTCTGGGTCTACTGTTTTTGCTAATTTAAAAACTAGGGGAAATGAAATAAAAGAAAGCATTCAAGAGGAGCGTTAATCTGAAACGTGTAGACTCTTCTCTTTCCAGCCCTCGCCCCCCGCCCTTTCCAGACTGGCTTGCCTTTGATAGACCTACGTGCTTAGAGCCGAGGGAATGAGTAATGGTTGTTTCACAGTACAGTTTCCATACCTCATAGCAATGGAATACAGAACAGTTAATCTGCCAGCTACACAAGCCCATTTCTTAGAGTATGAATTACTGTCATCTGCATCTGCCCTTGCAGACACTTTAATTGCAAGCATGCAGATTTACTTCCTGGTTTAATCAGGAGCTCATATAATTTTGAGCATTTTGCTAGGACCTTAGAAGATGAGCACAGGAGAATGACTGAAAGTCCAAAATCCCACCTGTGGGATTTTTTTTTTTAATAAATAAAACCTATGAATCACAGTAATGTGTAGGAGACAAACACTTCAACTGCATATTCTTCATTTTATGTATATTTTTTCAAACCATGCGTGACTTGATTTGTTGAGTAGCAGTGTTTGTCTTAGGAGAAAAATGTGCCTAACATGATGAGGGGAACTGTAGAGACACTATTTATAATTTTAATATTTCATTATGACATTTTTCTTGTTGAGAAATGTTAGCAATGATCTATTCATTTTTAAAATACAGAAACTGGGGATGCAGATAGGCAGTCATTAGCATTGTGGTGGGTTTATGGTAAAAAAATACCATGAGGTCATCTGTGTTAACCCGCCATATATCACATACAATTTTATTTCTCCAGTTGCCTTGCTGTTTTTAGACCAGGACTTAAAATTTACCATGACCTATTTTATAAATTGAGAGTTTATTTGTGTAACAGAAATGTGATAACTGGAGGCTTACTGTAAGTGTTGGAGATAATTGGAATGGCATGATAAAGTGGTGCTTCTTATCTCCCAAAAGGAGTCTGTCCTGCCTTGTGTCAGTGGTGCTACTCATCTGCTTAAGTTCACCAGCATCCCTGAGTACCCAAATGCATTGGAGCTTAATGAGCTGGAGGCTTCTGCTCTCGTGTTCTGATAAACAAAGCTTATAAGAGCATATAGTACATATACCTTTGTGTGTATGTTAGACAAAATACTTTCATAACTTTAAAGTTTAGAAAATTATTTTTTTGCACATAGTCTATGAAGCCTAAAGATTATTTGTTTTCACATGAAATTTTCACTATATTTATTAATGTCTATTCCTATTGTGCTTGAGATGGCACAATTTAGTTGTGACTAGCAACATGAAGCAAGTCTATGTAAAATAATAAGCTAGTGAAGAAAGAGCTAAGCTGCATAGAAAGCTATTTAGTTAATAAATTATATTTGTTGGGAATAAGCTCAAATTGCAATAACTGTGCTGTTTTATTTATGATTCTCAGAACTGCCATTTTGAGAGAGGAAAAAAAAAAAAATCCAGCCAAGTAGGTCTGTGCCTGATCACAGACTCTAAACTGCTCACACTAGGAGGGCATGCACAGCGTGCTTCAAGGGGAAATGGATCTTGTAGAAAGTAAATAATTTGTAAAACAGACTTATTTAATTTTGAAACTCTAGACTTGTGTAACAAATCAATCCTATTTTTGATGCCGGGATAGACAATAGATGTAGTTTGTTTGTTTGCATTTTTCTTTTTTTTCCTTTTTTTTGATCCATTCCAAAGTTTTATGTAATCAGTGGCATAATAGTTCACAAGTTATTAAAAGTGTAGCAGTATGGAATATTTTAATTTGGCAGGTTTTCTGACAGTGAGGCGTTCGTGAAGGCTGGATAGATGCTGAGTGTGGGCAGGTCCTCAGCAAGTTTTAGCTATGGCTCTGCTGATCCATCTCACTACTGACTTGTTGCAGCCCCAACTAATTTGGTCCTTCTGGTCCTGAGTTTCTTGAACAGAGATCAAAAACTCTGCTGAGTTGTGTCCATTTTGGTTAGTAAGCCAGCTGATAAACTCACATCTCATGAGTTAGAAGGACAAAGTCAGCAGTGTCACTAAGTCCCCATTTCAAAACAGTTAAAAAAGGGGGGGGGGAACTTGCCATGCTAACTTTTTTGATAACAAGAGATACAATTAAACAAACTAAATTTAGTTTGTTTTCTGTTTTTTTTGAAACTTTAGTTTCACTCGTGTTTTTTGTAAGTAAAGGTTGAGATTTTTTCTCTAATTTAAAAAGTGATATTATTCTATAACCACATGAGACTAGGAGCCAAGTCTGAATGAAAAATACCTGAAGGGGACATCTAAACATGCTAAAGGCAGGAAGACATCAAAATAAAATGAAAAGAATTGCCAGTAAGAAACCATGAATTTGTTTACACCCCAGTGAAGTGTTGTTATTCACACCCTACCTTATCAAATGAAAGCTTGCTTGATCTGCAGGCTCATGAACTATGATGCTCTCTAAATCTGACCAGTTTAAGAAGTTAGCAGAAACCAGATTGGGGGAAAACAGCGCATGGGTTTATTCAAAAGTATATATGTAGCTATTCCCTTGAACTTACAGATTTGTGGATATTTAGGTAACATAAAGAAGCAGTGGCATTCAGTGGGAGCGTGTGATGCCGGTGGGTGAACCATTTTCCTGGCACCTGTTGGGTTGGCCAGCAGGCATTTTATGTGTCTTGGCAAATGCACAAGTGTTTTGCAAAATCTCGCTTTAGCTTGGAGGTAGAGATTTGTATATTTTTGAATGCTTTCTGTATCTGCTGAAGCGAAATAAGAAACGGTTTGATGAGTTGTGCTGAGCAAGTTGTCATAGCTGGAGCGTGACAGCACTGGCCACTGACCTGCCATGGTGAGGACTCGGAGACATACCCACCTCCATGTGTGCAAAATGTTACTGCACCTCAGCAGACATTTTTGACTGCATCTAAACAGTGCTCTGTCTCAAGCAAGTCCTCTAAAACTTGCTTATTGGGTTTAAAGCCAGGTCCTTAACGGAGGAAACTCCTTTCTAATTAGTTCCCCAGACACATTCTTAAACGGCTTCTTTGCAATTAAGGAAAATATTTCCTGGGTCATTATCTTTTCATAAATGAACTCATGGCCTAGCAAGTATTTTCTGTAAGGAGACCCAAGATGCTCAAGTATTCTGTGACATATCTAATCTGTGATTATTCTTAATTTACTGCTTCCAAAATTTGCAGGCCCATATCACTGGCAAATAATCGGTTTAATTTTGTTTCCTTCCAGAGAAATAAAAAAGTAAAATTTCCATTTATACACAGTGATTAATGTTTTGATTCATTGGTTTGTATAAAGCTTTGCCAATAGCTTGGCATGCATTTGAAGTGCATTTTGGGACTGGGTAATGTTAGTAGGCTCTTAGTGGTCTCAACAGACTTGGAAATATCTATTTCATATCACAGGAGTGAGCAGAAGAGATTTTTTTCTCTTTGAACAGTGGCTCATAATCAGCTTTGTTGAAAGCTTACTTGCAAAGCATTGGCTTTTTCATCTGTCTTGCAGAATCACTTTGCTTAAACTTTTTTTTCTCTGATGCCATGATATAGCGTCTCATATATCAGTAAATCTGTTTGGCCTCTGGTTACATTAAGACCGGTCAACTCTTGTAAAAGCAGTGGTGCTTTGCCGAGAAGTTGGTTTCTCAAAAGTCTCAAGACCTTCAGTGCAGGGGCTGACTTCTGGAAAGAGGAGGACAGTGCCCGGCTCCTTAGTTTTGCTAGAGCTGACTCGTTACATCCTCTCAGAGTATACAGCATATGCAAAACAAATGCTTACTTGATATAGTGACAATTTGATAATAAATCCAATCAACAGACTCTTACTGAATACGGGTACTCAACAGGAACCATTCTGAATCAGATCTGTTAATTATAGCATGACTTCACTCTGCAGCATGCCAGAAATCAGAGAAGTCTCTGTTTGCATTTTTCCCTACTACTGCACATCCCTGGCTTTTTTTTTAGAAGAGTATAACACTTTTACCCAAGTGAGGTAAGTAAATGTTCTCTTTCTTGGTAGATAATATACTGTGAAAGTAAAACACGAATAGACCGTGCCATCATTTTTATTAAATCTGTCTTTCTGGGTATTTGAGAGCTGCCCTGTCTGGACATGGCGAAGGATTACTAGAGTAGGAATATATGTGCAGCACAGGAGAAAAATCATAACCTCTGGCAATAAAGATGTAGTGTTCTCAACAGTTGACAAAAAACCCACCCACACCACTTCTGGTGAAGAAACTAGTGGGCATTATTATTATTCCATCTATTTAGGTAATGGTAGCCGTGCAGCAGTAAAGCTCTAGGTGCTAATCAATGGTACAGAAAACAATTGTACTCTATAAAAATTAATTAAAAGACAACCTTGTCCTATGGACTTTGCAGCCCAGGGCTTTGAAAAAGATCAGGGTCCACAGTTAATTAAGGTACAGTGAGTAATCTTACGACTTTGAATGGAGTTAAATAACATTTTTTTGAAATACTGAATTCTCCATAAAGAAAACCCCAAACCAATCTTTCAGCCCTCCTGGGAATAGTCATACATTTGGATAACATTTAGTGAGTTTTTTCAACCCAGAATGTTTTGAGGAGAGCTAAATTTATAGAAGAGAAAAGGAGGAGGCCATGTCAGGGGTGGTAGAAATTACTTTCCTACGTGGTGAAATAGTTTTTCTTTGACTGGGTCTTCCTCAGGACCAATGATCGGCTGATGTTTTTTTCCATTAGATGGCAGTGGTGTGATACGTGGTTTCTTTGGACCCCCAAATTACAAGTTTGATTAAAAAAATTACAAATAATTCAATTTTTCTTTTAAGAACATCTCTTAGTTTCAGAGTCTCAAAGCTTTCATTTTTTTTTTTTATTCACATAGAATTTTACAAGTTATTGGCCAGTTTCAAGGAAATGTACCAGAAAACTGGGACTTTCAAATACAGCAGAGTTAAATATTTTCAGAAAATGGGTAGCTATGTAGAGTGGAGACTTAGTGCTCCCACAGAAGAAAACATGGAGTAGATTTAGGTTTTTTTTAGTTTAGTTTCATCCAGAGTAACCACAGGAAATCACCGCTTGCTCATCTATGGTGGAGCCAGATCTTGTGCTGGTTTTACCCAAAAAGGAAACTGGGAGGGAGATACGGGTGTTGGAGGGGAGGGTGGAAGCCATAAGGAACACTTCGGGTGGGGGATTCAAGTTACTGCAGCAACTTGTAGTGCTACAGTTGGGATAGGATATGGGGCAGAGACAAGAAAGATGGGTCTCAAATGTATAAGGCTTTGTTTACTTCATTGCTTGTAGAATATGTTGTTTTATTCTAAACGAAGGAGAAAAACTTTTTTTTTTTTTTTTTTTTTTTTTGGTATGATCTCTATAAAGATCTTTCAGCCACATGCCCTTGTTGCTCGTGGTATTAGTTATGGTGTTGTTGTTTATTAACTTATTAAATATGGAGCAGTAAACACCATTTATTTTTAAATGAATTAAAATGGACTTGTTGCCCTTCATGGCTTTTTATTAATTGAATATTTTTGCTAAGCTGTCTGCTTTTAGAGCAAAGATTACAGTTAGGAGATGGGGGTCAATGGGACCTCCATTTAAATGCATGTTATCTCTGTTAATTGCCTGCATATTTACCAACCAAGCATGTCATTCTACAGAAAGTAAAGGTTTTTGTGGTCAACTTTAATCATGAAACAGCAAGAAAAAGTCTGAGTGACCTGGTTTGCCTGAGGTGTCTTGGTTGCTCTTGTCAGTCACTTCAGCTCACAGTAAATTGCAGGGTAAATTCCACATAATTGATGGAATGTATCTTTAAAAAAAAGCCCCAAAACAGGGAAAAAAATGGGTGTTCAAAATCTTAGTGTTTAATTTTTGTTTATTTGTGGCACATTATCTTAGTAGTTGTTTCCTTTTTAATTAGAACAGAATGTATTGCTAGTATAGATAATTATTAGAGAAGAAAGTCACAGAACAGACATTAAATATGCCTTGAGTTTTGGAGACAGATACATATTTATCAGGTTGGGTGAATATGAGTTCTTACATCAGAAAGAATTGCATAGCTACTGCTTGCCGTGCTCTACTTTCTTGGACTGTTACTGTAGAAATGTTAAAATAGTTACGCTTAAAGGAGAGGCATGTATGCTATGCAACAAATCCTTCTGAGGCTGCTGGAATTAATAAACCTCTGTTTTGTGACTGCTGTGTTTTCTCTAGTGTCTAGTAATGAGGATTTGGAACTTAAAGTGTTTAAGATTGCTACCTCTGTCAAATTTGCTTGAATAGGGTCAGTCACTTCAAAAGTTACAGGAAAGGAGGGGCTGACAGGGAAATGAATATACTTCAGAAATATCTATATATTTTGCCTTGCTTTTACTCCTATTATAACAATTCCTAGAATTCAGTTTGCCCTTTTGAGCAAATATGGAACTGACATTTCTATGGACAGTTCAAAGGGCATATGTGGAACTGGAATTTTTTCCTATGTGTGTCACTACATTTATCTACATTTAATTTCTTCTGCTGGTTTATTACCCAGTCGCTTAGCTTAATAAGGTCCTTCTGCAGTTTTTCACAGATGCCCCCCCTGTTTTCTTTTCTAAATAATCTTGTCACCTCACTGCTTAGCCTCTTCTTGTCATTTAGAAACAGGTTGTGCAGTATGGGTCCTGGCAAAGCTCCACATGGAAGTCCATTGGTGCTGTTCCCTTCTTGTAAGAAAGACCATGCCCTCTACCCTCTGTTTTTATCATTTAACCAATTGTTTATCCAAGAACTTTCCCTCTTAAGCCACGGCTGCTTAGTTTCCTAAGAAATCTTTTGTGACGGCCTTGTCAAATGCCTTTCTGAGATCCAAGCAGACTATATTAGCCAGATCACCCTTATCCGCAGGCTTGTTGACCTTTTCAAAGAACTCCAATAGGTCTGTGAGGCAAACCTACAAAAGCTAGGTTAACTCTTTCCACATATTTTATTTCCATTGATTTTACTCTGTTTCTGTAATTTCTGGTAATTTGACACCAGGTTTACAGACCTGTAGGTACCTGGATCTTACCTGGGATCTTTTCAGAACACTGCCACTACATGTTACACCTCCCTGTCCTCAGGTACGAGGTCAGATTTAGAAAAGAAGCTGCACACCACTTATTAGTGTGTGTAGTCAGCTATTGCATCCTGGAGCTCTTTTCAATCAGGGAGGGTGAATACCATCTGTTGTTGCAATTTGTTAGTGTTCACTTTTGTCAACTTGTCCCATAACCTCATCTGTGGTCATTTCAAATTAAGAGTTGCATCTGTTCTTCTGGGCTTCCTAAGCAGCTGCTCTCTGAAACAGCACCTAAAAATGTGATCTTTGCGTTATATCCCGTTTTGCCCAATCTGTGTAGGGATAATTAAAGTCCTGTATGAGCACTCTGCCTTTATGGCTGTTCTGCATCTTCCTCTGCGTGTTGCAGTTGCCGTTGCCATCCTGGTGGGCAGTCAGGAGTACAGAGGTAGCTCTCTAGTAATGCAGGAACAACAGTAGTTGGGGCTGGGATTTCAGTTCTTGCAGGTTCTGTGTTAGTCACTGCTATGCTTTGCCTGATCATTTCTCCTATTCTATCTGTGCCACGCATGTTCTGTCTTAGCGTTACAGTGATCCACTTACTGCATCACTTTCACAGTCTTTCTAATTACATGAGTGTTTTCTTACTGTAGTGTGTATTCCAGTTCACCCATCTTATTTCTCAAGCTTAAAACATTTAGGGAGCTACTAGTGTTTCAGTTGTGGTGTCAGCACCATATTTGTGTGACTTGGTGGTTACTTTCCATCCCAGTATGTCTACTTAATGTTCTCTGGACTGTTGTTTTGTTTGCAAGAAGGATAGACCTAGTGATCACTCTCTGATTTTCTCCACGGTTACCAACTCCCCCATCTGTTTGCCTGGTGAGAGAGATTGCCATTGCTCCAACCTGCTCCTTCCTTCTGGTTAGCTCCAAGTTCTAGAGGGATGCTTTCAGTGCAAGAAGATGCAAAGTCAGCATCAGTGGGGAAGCTGTAGCACTGACTCACGTCCTGCTTCACCACCTGAATGCTGCCTTGAGCCAGCAGCTGCACTAGTGGACTTGGGCCTGCTGTATGACACTGATGAAATAGCCTCTGTGAACTTCTCACTCCTCTCCCTTAGCAGGATTTGGCTCAATTGTTTGAAATTATGTCCCTGAAGGTGCAGCTGCTGCATTTCTCTGTCTCATTCAGTTCCTTCAACTTTGCTGTCCTGCTCTCAGGAGCCAGAATTTCCTGCTGAAGACCATAAGTTGTCTGCACAGCGCACTCGTGCACAATTTCCTGATGGACAAAACATAGAAATGATAGTTGGCATAGTAAATTGGGTAATTCCCACCTTAACTACTTCTCCCTGACTATTTGATAGGGTTGTTTCTTCAACTTCTTTCTATCCAGATAACCTGTTAGACCTCCCCGCCTGTTGCTGCCCTAAGGACAAAAGCTAGAGTTTTCTCTTCCTTTCATGCTGTCAAACTCATGCTCCTATGGTCTTAGTTGTTGGAAATGTTGAGGCTTTTCTTACTCAAAATGAGTGTAGAGAGGGACTGGTGAGGAATGGAAGACATAACATTTAAGAGAACATTTACAAAACCAAAACTTAATCAGAGAGGCACTGTCTATGAAGAAATCAGTGTCTGGTGTCGGGCAAGGGAAGAACGATAGCACACAACGTTGGCAACAAGAATATGCAAGGGTAAATGGGCCATAATTAAATTACAGGTGAAATACGGATGAGAGTTTCTAACCACCAGAACAGCAAAGCCTTGCTATAGGAGCTAAAACAAGCTCAGGTTTTATCGACAGGAGTCGTGGCACAAGGCTACCTGTGAGTGAGGAAGTGTTCAATGACCAACTACATGCACTTATTTCATAGGGCTCCTCCAATATTCTGAGTTTGGAGACAGCCAAGTATTGTAAGATTTAGATTTTTTAGTGCATCGTTTCATTCAACTGCTACAGTAATCCAAGAGCTGCACCTCTGCAAGAAGCACTGGGGAGGGCGCTGGGAGATGTATTCCTCTGCGGGCTGCTCTTTTTGGGGCCGTTGCAGCTGATGTGGGACCTGAGCTTCAGAGGACACTGGCTCTGTGGCACTCTACCACACTCTCGGCCACCCTTTTAAACAAACCTGTCTCTGGAGGATGCCTCAGGGGGCAGCCCCTTTATGAGCAGAGCCTGGCTCTTGGGCTGAAGTGGGGACAGTGGTCTTACCCTTAACTGGGCTGACTGGCTGCTTTGGGGTATACAGAAGTGAAGGGGGGGGAGCGGCAATGGTTTGCTGAAATGCTGGGGAGCAGCAGCTAGAGGAGTGAAGTGTGGCTCCATTATGGTTCATCTCCTTGCAAATTACATGCATGTTTGCCAGTGTGAGACCTATGAAATATCTGTAGGTTTGCACATGAAAGAAAATAAAATAATTCCAAAATGGGTTTTGTCAAATTAACCTTCAAAAGCCCAACAAGGTGAGCTCTCTGTGTTTTGGGAGTGAGGATAAGGCAGAGCAATAGCTGTGAAATGCTTCTTTATTATTTTAACTGGAAGTTGAGACTATCACTCAGTCATTTCGTATTAATAAGGCTCATAAGAAAATGGGATTTTCAGATTACGATTTTAAAGCCCCACGTTCCCACTGTGTTTTAGGGAAGAGTGGAAGCACATGTTGCCCATAGGACTAAGTGAAACCAGAAATATCATTTCAGTTTAGACAGTCTTTACTGACACTCTGCTCCTGGGTTTGGCATTCCTGGAAGGGAGAAGAGAAGTGGAATGTAAAAGGAGAGAAATTTTCCAGTCAACATTTGGTTTGAATTTACATATAACTTTAAAAAAGAAAGGGTGAAAGAAAAAAGGAAAAAAGTACCATTATAATTTCAGTGTAGGTCCACTTCATTCTATATGCTGCATCAATGTCTCTGCTCATTTTTTTAAGATTTGATTTTATAAATTAGCTCCCCACATTCCTTTAGAAAACAGAAATAATTCTAATATTATAGCTTCTCTCCTCTGTAGTAGAGGTCCACACTCTATATTGCAGATTTGGTCTGTCTTACTCAAGCCATTGTAAGAAAATCTCTGAGTTAGGGTAAAGACCTCAATTTCAAGACCTCAGTTGCCCTGTGCAGAGCAGTTATCAAGGAGCTTGATAATTCCTCATTATGTATATATGTGAGATATATACATATACATATGAAAATATATGTGTCTCTGTGTTGAACTACTTTATTAGAAGTTGAAGTATCAGTCCATCTCATATAACAGTTTGCATCACTTTAGTGCAAGAGTTGACAATTGTGAGCATTTAGATGTAAGTTTTACAAGTCACAACTCATAAATAATACCTAAAGATACCACTTTAGTGATAAACTTTCCCAGAAAGAGTAATTGTCAATGCCAGTCTTGTGACTGATATTTGAAGTTGACTGCAGGGTTCAACTCATTAACGTTTCCATTTTGCATGTGTTCTTTACTTTGCCTTCTGAATTTTCTGCATATAAAAAGGGCCAACTTGCGTTGTGTATACTTAGCTTTAGATGCATGCTGAAGCACAGTACTGAAGAAGATCTTGACTTTCACTAAAATCAACCTTCGTAAAACATGTCGGCTCTCATGAATCCTGGTGTTTCAATGTTTGTTTTAGGACAAAGGGTGCATAAGCTTGCTATTATAGGACCCACAAATACTACCATTTTGATTGAGCCCTTACACCATCAGTATTTTGTTTTGAAGTACTGTTAGAAATATCACAGGCCTGAGGATATATTTGAAAAGCTTCCTCTCTCTTTTGTGATGATGTAAAGTTAGTGTTCCCATGTCTGACGTGCTTGGAATGAATTTGGTCGTTACAGCTAGACTGCTTCTCAAAAATGCTATCTCCATTATTTCAGTGAAACCCTGACTACATGCTTAACGTGATAGCCTTAAGGAGTACGTATAGCACTCACTTGGAGAGGATGTTATGTTCCTAATATTTGTGTTGGCTGGCCTGCATGCTTGTTTTAAACATATCCTATTTGGATCTTTTGGATCACTTTTCAGATTTAGGGCTGAATCTTCAAATATTTGTCAACTGCTCTCAGAAGTGAGACACAGAGGCGTGCAATGTATTATGCTTACGTGCCACAAAATCCATGGTGCTTTTGTGAAAACAATGCATTGATGCTTTTGATCAATGATCAATTTTTGTTCTGCTTGCACTACTACACCTGAAGCTGCACATGGGTTACTACCTGTGATTTGACTACATTTAATGGATTATTTTGATGCGCAGTTCTGCAAACTCTTACTTCTATGTGTTTAAGCATGAATGCCTCCTTTAATTATTAAGTGGGACTGCAAGATGAGTAAGAACTTCTGGGAAGCTCAGAGTTAATGTGAAAGAGAAGAGGACCTTTTGCTTTGTGAGTTTCTGGGAGGAAAGAAGGTATTTTACACCAACTGGCAAAGAGTTTACAGGGCACACTTCCAAACCTTCAGAAACAGTTTCCCACAAAGACTTTTTTTTTTTTTTTAAAGTCATGCTGCAGGAATTAAGTTGGAGATATCACTGACCGAAAGGACATTTTTTCTGAATGAGCTGAGAACCAAAGGAAATGACTCCGGGGTTTGAAATCCTTTTATTTCCTCTGTGGAAGATATCTGTGCAGCTGAAACGAACCATTCTGGCTGGCTCCAAGCCAAACTTTATGGGAACTGAGATTAGGAAGTTCTATGGTCAAAATAGCCATTGAACAAATTGCTTCCAGTTTAAAGCCTCAAATTTCCTGATAAAGCTACAGTGTTTAACCCTTTCTTTTTCTTTTTTTTTTTTTTTTCCACGTGGGTGAACGACCTGCCTGTTACTAGACACAAACTGTTTATCCAGTTGTGGTCCCTGCAATGCTCTCAGAAATGCCTGCAAAGCATTTGCTGATTTTTACTTTTCTGTGAGATAGGCAGAGCAAAAGCAGAAAAATGTTAGAACAGGTTTGGTTGATGTTTCCCACTTAAAATAGCAGGAAAACTGCTGTAAACAAGAAATGAGATTGCCAGCTGCACTGTGGCATTTTCTTCTTGCAGCCCTTTTTAAAGGGATGCTTTGTTTTGTTTGATGGTGGGGTTAGCTGGCTTGCTCTGCCTTCGTGAACTAAATGAAGAGGCAGAAGCGATAGCAGTCGTGCCTCTGAACTGCCGTATTTGCTCCGGAAAGCACTAAAAACCAGTGTGTTGTGACTAGAGCACCAAGCCTGGCCTCTGAATGCTGGGGCATGATCTAGCTAATCTCCAAAGTAACAAAAACCTTGAATTAGAACAGTGAAATTCTGTATCTTTGTTTATGGATTTCTTTCCCTGTTGCCTTCAGACTGTTTTGCCTGTGGTAGATAAGGGCATACTAAGGAAGGCCTGGAAGGGTGACAGAGAGTCGGTGCCAGAATGGCGAGCAAAGTCTGGGTGTGCTGATGCATCCTGACCCCACCGTGCTTGGGACTACCTTGAGCCAACCCCTTCTGCCACCTACGTGTGTGTCCGTCCTCTGTGCACATAACCCAGCTCTTTTCCATGTGGGCAATGCTTCAAAGCAGAGTTTGTTCAATGTGGGTGTAGGCTGTGTTTTGGGCAGCTCTTGAAGAGGATGTTGGTAATTGTCTTGCAGTCAGAGATGTGACAGGATGTGGCCACATCCGTTCTTTCTGTCCCCACCAGCACTGTATTATTCCCCAAAGTGTATATGTCTTTGTGCATACTTTGTGTATCACGCATTAATGCCTTTGCACAACCTAAATTTTAAAGTCCTAAATCTTAGACAGGTGTTTCCATCATTTCACCTGAGAGACTAATTCCCGAAATAATAAAACTCATTATTAGTAAGTTTTTTTTCTTTATGTTCAGCCTAAATTTTGCTTTTCCTAATTTAATCCCACTACTCTTCATTATCCTTTCTCCCCTACCTCTGGGCACCACACTAATTAATTTGTCTCCCTCTTTGGTTTTTGCTTTTTATCCTTCAATATTATAGTTCAGTGGTAAAACACACTCCTCTTCTCTTGTATTTACTCAGCCCAACAGATATATTTTAGCTCCAGAAGTCTTTCCTTGCAAAACTGTTCCTGCTGACCTCTATTCAATGTTATTGTTCGATGTTATTGTTCATCAGTGAACAAACCCTCTGGTTTGTTTACAAATTGTTGGTATGAAAGTGATCAGAACAAGATGCATTACCCCAGGTAAGTGAGTGAGTGCCATTATAAACTGAGAATTTATTTATCAGTGACCTTAAACCTTTTTTGTTCTCTTTGTCTTGGGCACATGCTTTCTTTAAAAAAAAAAAAAAAAAAAAAAAATTAGAGGGAGATTGATTGTAGTTTTTATGGTCAGATTTGAAATCAAACCAGAGTCTGTCACTTCTTAAAAGTACTTAGGAAATATTATTGAATAAATATTTCGGGCATAGCTGATTTTTATAATTTGATGATTTTTGAAATGTGTTATATCTGTGGGTGACCTGGCATGAACCTTTCAAAAGTCTCAGTTTTCTCTTTCAATCAGCACTACTTCTGGAATGATTTCTAAACATTGTGAAGGCCTGTCTTTCCTATTTTGCTCTTTGTTGGTAAGATAAATAATCAGCCTCTCTGTTCCTTAATGACATCTGCCTTTCCTCATTTATTTTTTCTGTTTGTTACTCTCTGTGTCCTAGACAAAATATACCAGTGCAGGTAAACTTAAGCAAGTCAGTACTGAAACAAATTCTTAGTCTGTCATTAGTTATCTGAATCTTGACCAAACCATCATTTCTTCTCTTCTTTCTTCCAAAATGGACACCAAAGATAATTTTTCCATTTAAAAGTGTACTCTGTTACAAATGGAGCACAGTACCATCATGTATTACCAGTCATCTTAAAAATAAACAAAACCCCAACTAAAACGCTCAAGTCCAAGTCTCAAATGTCAAGCAAATAAAGACTGGAAAGAGCATGTCTTTGTCATCTGGCAAATATGGTCTATACTGCCACAAAAAGCAGGAATGATATTAACTTTGCCTGGAAAAACAAATCACTTATTAGAGACTGTGTGTGTTAGGATACGTTGGCCAACTCTTTCTGCAAAAAGTCCTGTAAATTATCAAGTGAATGTTCCACAGGGACTATCAAAATAGTATCTGTGGTTTTCTGTCACCTGAAAAAGAGGAAATCCTCTCTGGACCATGTTCCCATGGAAGACTGTGTGAAAACAGTGATGATACTACTTGGCCTGAAGAAAATTGCTGTAGGACAGTAAATTCTAACCAGGAAAATTAAGAAAAGAGTACTCCAAAAGAATACACTGAAGTAATAGATTTTTAGTCCTTATGTTAGAGATGATGGAGGGCTCCTAATTCATGCAACAGGAGCAACTAGTAAGCTCAAACTGGAGAACTGTCACAAATAATGGACTACTGTTGGCTTGAGAGGTCGTAGTTAATAGGCATGTGAAGCGATTTTGCAGTGTCTGTACTTAAATGGATCAGCAATCAGACTAAATTATTAATAGTCAGAAGTTCTATTCCTTAAAATAGTTTAATGAATTTAAGATCTACACACAGGAGGTCCATCAGTCTATTTTGAGCTTCATGGAAATTGAAGCTACAGGAGGAAGGAGGGAGAGGTGGTCTTTAGCCAGTCAGAGGGAAGTGTTGGCAAAGCTAGGGTAAAATCTTCTGAGTTTCCTTTGCTCTCTTATGTGCATCTCACAAAACACTTTACAAGTGTCTCCAGGAGCTAAAGAATTCATAAAAACCATTTAGACCAGAAGATGACTGAATTAATTGGTTTAATTAAGAAAACAAAACCATGGAGTCCTGGAAAGGGAAATATAATTACTGAATGATGCATATATAGTCTGAATTTTAAAATCCTATGTAGTAAGCCTGAGTTTAAAAATGGAGATGGCTCCTTTAACTCTGTGGTTTTGGTATTGCAGAATTGTAGGAAATGCACCGATTTCTGGCCATGCAAGCTACTAGCAATACATTGAAAATTCCAAATTTATCTACTAAAAATATTCAGCAGTACCCCACATGCAGATAATAGCTACAGTGGCTTAGGTAAATGAAGATGTAGTAATAGTGGTGCTGGATAAACACTTGGAAGATACGTTTCCATGCGTATGCTTCTGAATTGGTAACAAGTTTATTGTGACCATACATCTTTGTGGTCGTTCTCCATATTTGTATGCAGTGAGTTTCACTGCTGCCACTGTTCATGGAAAGTACCATTTAGCCTAGTGCGAGACACAGTTTAGTCTTGGGGGGAGTGGAGTATTCCATCAGCAGTTGTCTTCAGAAAGCAGGAGCCTGGTCATGCTACTTAACTGTTTTAAATATAAACTGATGAGATCAGCACTTTGTTTTTTCTAGAGAGAATCAGATGAACTGCTGAAAAACTGTTACACAGTGACAGGTTTTTGGTAGTTAAAAAAAAAAAATAAAAAAAAAATCAGACAACTGTATTTCTTCCTAAATGATGGACTAGAATGTCTATGTTGTTCCTGGAAAAGCTTAAATATGCATGTGTATGTGATGTAAGAACATACATAAAACTTGATGTTTAAGTAGACTGCTTTCTTGCCTAATCATATCATTGAGTTCTGAAATATTGTTGTCATAACAAATTGCTATCAATTATTTATTAATATTATAAATATATGATTTTTACAGTAACACTCATTTTTTAAAAAAATGTGTTGTTTTGAACTTGACATTTCTGGAGGGCTGAGCTTGAATAAACTTGTAATAAAACTTCTGATGAAATATTGGTGCTTATTCATTTACAGCTATGGCAGTACATTTTTCTGATTTGTAAACACTTGAAAAACATTGAATTTTCATTTGAACATTTGGTAGTAACAACAATAATTCTGTGAAGTGCTGATTTCCTGGGTGGTTTAAATCACCACACATGACTGTTTTGCACGTGGGAAATACTGTAGCCATGTAACTGTTGTGATTGAATGTGGGAGGTGTAAGCTCTCTTAACCTATGAGTATCTTCTTATCAGCCCTATCTTTTCAAAAGTGCAGAGTTTGCAGCAGTTCCTATCAGTCTAACTACTTCTTCTTTTTTTTTTTTTTTTTTTGGTAACTCTTGATCTGATTTCCTAATCTATCGTTGCAAGAAAAGCTAACACACACAAATCCCGTGGGCATCTCTGTCCCCACATTTATGGCTTCTAAATTGCTATTCCTTGACTGATAACTCTTTTCTTGAAACCACCCAGGCAGCGGTATTGCCAGTGGAAATCAAGAGTCATTCTTCCAATGTCATTAGTTGCTACATTGCCATGAAACTTGTTTGGTAGTAGTGAGCCCCTCGGTGCTGAGAGGTGTAAGATCCTGCAGAAGGATCAAGGCAGAGCTGGTGCTGCCACCTTTCATAGTAAAGGATTAGAAGTGACAGCTAGCTCTTCCCTTGACTGACTTAAACAATTGCTATCAAAATGAGTGTAGTCGTGCTACATTCAGTCATTTTGTGTGGTAATACATGCTAACACCAGTGGCAGAATAGAGGAGATGGTGTTTTATATTCATTGGGCTATGTAGCTGGGAATCTGCTAGTCACCTGTCTCCCATGCTGTTATTTCCAGTAATATTCTTCATGTCGAAGCTTGTTCCAAACGTCTGAAGTACTGGGGAGAGGGGGATGAAATTCTCTTTGCGGCACTCTCCACATATTTTTTTTTTTGAGTGACAGGTTGCTTAACTTCTCTCTGCTTCAGTGTTTCCCCATCTGGTATAAATGAGGATTATCTGTCTGCCTTGGATTCCTCCACAGAGGTATCAGAGTGCCTCACAGTCTTGGATGCGTTTGATCTCCCAGCACCTCAAGGTATGGGAGAAGTACAATTAATCCTATTTTAAACAATCTTAAAGTGTGTGGTAGAGCAGATTTTCCAGGTCAGTGTTTGCTATGAGACATTTTTTCCTCTCATTGACCATATACAATGCCCAGAGAAAGTGGAGGTTCTTGAAAGTAACATTTGCTTTTTGCTGTCCTCGTGGGTGAACATGTCAGTTGGGTAGTTGAGTTGGCTAACTCTGAACTTGTTACCTATTTTAGCCAAGGTAGGCCCTGCTTACATTACAATCGGGACAGACTTTCAGGAAATAGGCCATGACGCTGACCACAGCACTGGTATTTCTCAATGAGCTGTAGGTATTCCTAATCTGATGGGAGCTGGGTGGCCAAAGGTGCTGTTTGCAAAACAGCCTTAGCCACTGCATTTCCTGGACTAAAGAAGACCAAGACCAAAGAATGGACATAACTTTTACCTGGGGGATGGTGCCCTGTGTAAGGATGACAGGTCTTGGTAATATTTAAAATATACTCAATCTTGTGTTTAACATGAATTTAGTAATAATGTAAACCATGTGTAGGATAAAGTAAGTGTCATGAATTTGGCATGCAACACTGATATGGTCTACAGGATCATAGGGGGCTTATGTGTTGGTATTACAAACTCACAGGAAAGATTGCTGTCTTTGCTGTTGGAGTTGATGCCTGTTTTTCCCAAACAAATTATCTTGGAGGGTGTGAACACAGGATTGAACTTGTCCTGATTCTTATAGCAAGATGGGAAGGAGCTCTGGGGGGAAGGAACCCCAAGAAAAGCAAGGACTGTGCTGAGAAGTGCTTGGAGATGCTACCAGTTCTGTGAGGAAACAGGATCTGGACTCAATCTCAGCCTTTTGGCCCTCTTTTTTTCCTTTAACCAGCAGATTGCCAGGGTAAAGGAGTTTGCTTCTGGGACACTGCAAGACAGGACAAGGTCCCAGTACACATTGTGGTCAGATGTTTTCCCAAACACTTTGTACAAAACTGTCATTAGGAAGTATAGGTCCTAATTCAGTATCACTATCATCTTTTATTTCCTAATGTGTTGGAATGGTTCAGGGCAATAGCACCCCACACTTGTTCCTCTTTCCTCTCTGTCAGCTCTCTCAGCAGGTAACAGGTACTGTAACTTGCTTTTAGTCTTTCTTTTCAAGACCTTTGTGACTTATGGAACATGTGTCATTTCCAGATACTTGTATGTTCTTGGTATTCTTCAGGTTTGCCCACCAAATTGAAATTAGAAAATCTATTTGGCTGCTCAGTGTATGCTTGTATTTGCAGGGGCTATCAGCGCAGAACATTTTGGTATATGCATTTGTATAGATAGATTTATTTTGGTTTTTATAAAACCTAGGAGAAATTGTGGAGTTGCATGCAGGTGATTCCAGGGCATGGAAGGAAGAGTGTTTTCAAGGCCCCAATTTACTCCTAAGGCTTTTCAGTGTGTGTGCTGTGGGCTGGTGCTCAGCCTTCATTTCCTCCCTCCTGCTAGAGCCAAGGACAAACTCCTCTCTCTCAATACATTAAACCTGTCAATGTTTGACATATGCAACTGAAAGATTGATGAATGGAGTGTGAAGCAGCTGTTTTTGGGGATGTGTTATTTTGTTATTGATAGGCCACCATTTTTTTTAACAACAAAACTTGTTTCAAAGGTGTCTTTTCAGTGATTACTTAAGGTATTTTAAAAGAGAAAAACAAGTTCTGTCATGAACACCCATAGTGACTCATCTTGCTGGCCACCATTACTGTGGAAGCCTATAGATCTCCATCATTAATGACTTCTAATGAAGGTACTGGAGGGGGATTTGATACAGGCATTTTCAGTAGTTTTATAAACAAATATTTTTGGGCAGTAGTAGAGCATTTGGAGGTCAGGGATAATGTGTTCTGCTTTGAAGCATGAGCAGACCCTTGTCAGTGGTTTCCTGGGGTTATAGCCAGGGCTCTGGATGTAGAAGGAACATTCTGAGATGCAGCTGAGTTTCTCTGTTGATCCAGATCCTACTCCTTGCTCTGTGGAAGTGAATACTTGACCGCTTTCTAGGGTGCGGGGTATGAAACTGGTTCCCCTCTTGCTAACTCGTTCTCTCACGGTTCCTTCCTCTCTGCTCTGGTAAACCCTGCCTTAAAAGAAAGAAAAGAAAAAAAAAAAGAAAGAAAGAAAGAAAGAAAAAAAAAAAAAAAGGTGGCAGCCTACTTCTGTTGAAATTCTGATTCTGCAAAATCTCCGTTCCTCCAGAAAGGGCTTCTTAAATCACAGCCTAGTATTTTATACCTGGAATAGTCTCTTCAGCCTCTGCCTTTGTATAAGCCTTATTTTCTAGTAACTTTATGTTATATTTTTATCAGAAGTGGTCTGAAGGGCTGAAATTGTGTGACCAATGATGAACATATCAGAGTAAGCTGTCTTGACTATCAAATCTCTTTATCCTCTCTTACTAGTGGCAATAATTAATAATTACGAAGGGGAAGATCTATTTTCTAATTATTTATTTGGCAGAAAGCTTTCTCTAGGAAGATAAGTAAATACCAAAGGAATGGTGGGTTGAAAAATATTGTGCAAAGTTTATGTAAACAAATTATGTGAAGATAAACAAAAAAATCCAGAGTGTGGGCTTTTGGCTCTTGATTAATGAGCTTTTCCGGTGTTTTGCTGGACAGGATCACTCAATTACACCATGCTGTGTACAAAACCCTTCTAAGGCTTTGTGCATCTGTTTCTGGAACTCTCTCACCCAAGATATGTTTTTATTTAAAAATCCTGATGTGTATCAGAAAGTGCAGTGGGCAAGTAGGTCTTCATGTAACTTTGAGGTTATTGGAATTATATCAGAGGAGACTTTTGTCCCAGCATCTCTTATTTTGCATATGGCCACCCAAGTGCAGTAGCAGTGTATTCATAAGAACGGATGTTTGTTTTCATCTATTTTTTAAGTTAAGCTTAACACTTGTTGAACTTGTATTGCTGTTGTGTGACAGACTGGGGTAAATGCTCCTTATTCAAAGGCAACGTAGAATATAAAGAGTGATCACATCCATGTTCATAACATAGGGCAAACCTATTCCTGTTCCCTTTAACTTTTCAAGAGAAAATTAATATATTTTTGTTTAAAGTTCTGGGGCTGCCATCTGTAACTTACACATTGTTGCAGCCCTTAGGATCCTTTAACACAGATTTCAGATAGAAGGATTTCTATTTAGCTTTTGTTTTAAACCACAGACTATTATTTTGTCTCTGGATTCTAGAGTGCAATGAGAACCAACATTGTGTCACAAGTAAGCGGGATTAAACCTAAGGGAAAGAAAAGACTCCAGTGACTAAATCAGGATGTTATAATTACATATGACAAATACATATGTTTAGTAGGTTTTTTGTTTTAGAATCCAGAATCTGGTGGCAAGGATAACGTAGTGGTTATTTATCAGTGCTAGCCCCAAATGCTCTGTTACACTTACATCCCACATTAAAGTAACTTGTGGAGTTGCATTTTCGGCGTGTTTTGCATGTTTGGTTAGTTCTTTAACAGTGCAGTGATTCAGCTATCCTGAAATAACACATGGATAACAGCTGTAGGAAATCATGCAAAAATTTTATTAAGGACTAGACTCTGAAATTGCCTTTTTCCACTACAAATGCACTGACATCTGGGTCATATCTTCTGGTTAATTCCAATGTGCCTGACATTGTAACACACGAGCAAACAAGAGAGGAAACAACACAAAACACACAAAAGAAGGAAACAGAAAATCAGTGTTCCTTGTGTTTCAGACACTGTACTCCAGAATATCTTTCAGATTTTCACAGTAAATCTATCTGAAGGTCTGACTTTTCTAGAAGAGACGACTACAGAAAGTCAGTATGACAGAGCTGGCTACCACTCTCATGAAGTTTTGAGGTTTATTATTTTCTACCAGTCAAAATTACAGAAAGTTATGTCCAGAAGGTAGAAGCAGGTGTCCTCCATCGGTCATATTACTGGGCATTGAAAATAAAAGGGATCAGAAACCAATCTCAAGTTTTCTGAAAGCTTTTACAGCGAGAGATGAACATAATTTCAAACAGATTGTAACAAAGCAACAGAAGTGCCAGCTGTGTAATGACTGACTGTCTGAATAGTCTGAAATTTATATCTACGCAATTTTTTTTGATAAAATTGAGATTTGTGTGTCCACTTCATACATAAGCTTTCAAATGCTAATCTGTCTTTTAATTTACAGAGGTTAACATGGGAAAAACGTGGGTGTCCTTAGAAGTGAAAAAAATACTTTGGTGAAATATGCAGTCTTTCTTCAGCTGGTAGTTAGCTTAATATGTATAACATTTCATTAGTTACAAAACATATTTATTACAGGCTTCAAATTATCAATGACAGGTAGTATAAACCTGGTTTTGTGAGAAATATTCAGGGTAATATTAGCGTAAATTCTACAGTTTCAAGTGAGATTAAAACAGGGCTCTATAAAACTAATAGTGCTGGTAAGAATTTTAGTCCATCCACTGGATCTTAAGGCAGGTTTAACAGTATCTGATTTATTTTGTACAGCTATTCCTACATCCTATCCCCCAAAAGCACTGTGAGTGGGATTCCTGAACATTCCCAACCAATGCATGCTATGCTTATCCACAGGTTTTTTTCTGACATCTAATCTATTTTCCTTGCTGTGTTTTAGGCTACTGTTCCCAATGAACATGGAAAAACAGTTTTACCTTTACACATTGCAGCATTAATTTGCCAGAAGACTGTTATTCTGTCTCTCCTCTGCCTTGTCCAATAACTGATCCCAATTATTTCACTCTTTCCTCTTAGCTCATACTATCTAGGCTTGTAGTTATTTTTCTGTTCTTCAGTTAGTCATGAAATGTGGCCTTCATAAATGGGCACAAGCCTCCAAACTGAATAGTGGAAGGATTATTTTAGTTGGTTTTTGCTCCACTTACCCGTTCACACAGTGCGGTAAGATCTGCTCCTTGGTGTTCCTATGGCATTTTTGAGTTTGGTAGCGCTATGAGCTCCAGCATGTGTTTTTCAAAGCTGTTGCCAGGCAGTAATTCCCTTTTTGAGTTTAAAGTATGTCCCCAGTATGACCCGAGCATCATATTAGATTACTTTTGTTGCAAAATCTCTTCTTACCGCTTTTTTTCTTGCTATTTATATGAAAAAGTCAACAAAGGAAGGAAAGAGGGACTGAAGGCTCGTATGAGCAAGTTACCATAAGGTAGCAAGTTCTTGCATGCTCCTTAGTGACTGTTCAGATCCACGCACCACTCAGTATGTTGGGATAAATGCAAGTTATTTACGAGAGGTTACCTTCAGCAAAGAAGCAGCAAGCTGCTTTGCATTTTTCATGGAGTGAGAACTTGCAAAGGGGGTAGCCAAACAGATGATGGACGGTAATTTGTTTCTGTCAAGCTACTTCGGTTTCATCCTGAACTATAAGAAAAAGTAGTTAACCATGTTTTAATATAAAGACCTTTATAAGCATACCATGTAATGTAGTGGAAAAGATTTGTCATGAAAATTTAAAATTTTAATGAGGAATTTAAAATTGTGAATTATTTTTATTCTTTCTATTTATTAGTGATACTTTTTCAGCCAACTGACTTCGGGGTACTCGGATTTTTCAGGCAGTAAGGAAAAAGATTCTTTCTATTTTTAATAATTCAGTTGAAATTTTTAGTCATCCAGTTAAAATTACTTGGAGAGGAATCCACAGTCCTGTTTTAGAAAGTCATATTTGATCTCCGAGTCTCATTTTAAGGGTATTTTTTCCTTATGTGCAAAAGAAATTCAGAAGTGTTTTTAAAGGGGGGGAAGAGCCATCTGATTGAATTCCCCAAAGCTGCATACAGTCAAGTTGCAGGGATGGCTACAGACAGATCTTCCCACACAAGAGATGTTTTCATGTCCACTGTACATACAAAGGGCTATTGCAAGTGAGGTAAGTGATTTGGTTTCATGGTTAAACAGCTAGTTTTGAACACTTGTTGTTATATCTAAAGAGCCTTCATATGTCTGCTCAAAGTCCCACTTAGGAGATTTTTTTTCAGTGAGCAAACATCTTTTGGCACTCATGATGCCACTTGGTTCAGCTGCCTGGAAGTTTCTGCTTCTCGCAACAGTTAACTCAAAAGTGCTTAGAAACTTGTTGGTCTACACGTACTTAGTATTTAGTGTCAGTGTACACACAGACATTCTGGAAATGCAATTATTTTCTATCCATGTGTGGGTTTAATGGGATTTCCGAATAGTTTGAGAGCTCATTTTTTCCAAGATGCTGAAGGAAACATGAACTCGTTCACACAGTGGCCCTGGATTGTTTTACCTAAGCCTTTTGCATTGGTTTACCATCTATTGATGTGCAGTATGAAGCAGCAGACAGTATCTAAGGAGAGGATAAGAATATCCTTTAATCGAGTAAAAAGTCAATAAAACACATTTTTAAAATGAGCCTGAAGGCATGAGCTATTTTTCATAAGCTCAGTTCTTGCTTTTTTGGTCGCCTTTTCTCTCCAGTCAGGTTTTGTTATTAAGCACTGTGGCTTTTTAATCAAAGCCCACAGTTACCCGGAGTACATTTTTATGCTGGCTCTGGCCCAGGCGCAGGCTGCCGAGGCTGCACATCGACAGAAAGCCCAGAGAAGCGTTCCTCAACTTGGACCTTTTGTCCCAGCTTACTTCCTGTTGACCGACAAGTGGCCCTTTGCCTGGCTTCTTGTCAGGTTGTTCACACAGAAGAGAGTTCAGTGTTTCTAAGGGCAGTGAAATCTTGAAGCAGATTAAAAGTAGTATGTGATGCTCTTGGAGCAAGAATGCCATCTTTTTTTTTTTTTTTTTTTTTTTTTTTTTTCTTTTGTGGGTTTGCTAAAGGACAAAGGTCGCAAGGATGAGATAGAGCGGTTTGGTGTGCTGGGGTGTAATTACACTCCTGCTAGGAAAGAACAGCACAAGATATTTACTAGCTGACTGTTCTCTTTAATGGCAGGGTTGAATCCCTGACCATGTGTAAAGCTTCATGAAAATGTACTATTACTTGTCAGAATATAATTTTAATACAGTTGTTACAGGTCTGCTGCAATGTGTCCGGCATAAACGCTGTGTTTAGTTACTGGAGGAAAGAACTGCGTTTGGACATGAACTTTGATGAAAAGTTTGTAGTGTGATGTATTCATCATATCTGTAAAATCTCATTGTCTAGCTCTTTTCCTCTGCTACATACATGCGTGATGCCTGTATATAATTTTGGTGTTTATCATAGGAGTAGAAATACAATTGTAGCTGCAGCAGTGCAATTATGATACAGGGAGCCCTGAAAAAGTAATTTGTGCCCCAAAGCTTTTATCTTCCAGCTACATAAGCTGGTCTGGAGAAAGTCACTGCTACTTCCTACAAATATTATAGGCTTTGCCTTGCTTTTTTAGTGCTTATGGTAAAGAGGAAAGGTATTGTAGTGAAAACCTCTCCACTCAGTTAAGCCTGTGTGTACCATTCTCCTGGCACACTGGTATTTTACTGCTGTCCTGAGCTACTAGGGATTGATATGAGTAGGAGGTTCATTAACAGCCTGGCCTGGAGGATGATTCAGGAGAGTAAGATGAAGGTTTACAGGATTAAATGAAGAGAAGGAAGATGAGGCTGAACATCCAAACCCCACATCTTGAGAGCAGGCTTGTGTCACAGCCTGCCAAGGGCAGTGGCAGGGGCCCTGCTGTTTGAGTCACTTTGCTGAACACAGCAGGACATTGGACAGAAATACCTGTTTGTACAGACAGGGGTGGGAGGAATTAACCCAGGATTTTCCGCGCCAGCCGAATATCTGAGCTCAGCCTGCTGAATAAAGATGGGTGTAGGTCCAAAAAACTGTTGAAGGTCTTTTTGTGTGTGTGTGTGATTCCAAGCTTAGATTTTTCAAGAATTTCTTAGGATCCATCCAGGTTAAATTCAGTAAGAATGAACATGCTTGTGTGAGGTTTTAGTAGGAAGCCAGCTCACAGCAATACAGAAGTAGGTTATGAGTCCTAGTGTGTCTCTCATTCCTCTGTCTGCATTCCTGAGGGACTCCTTAATATCACGAAGTCCATTTGACTTATGACCTAAGACAGATTTTTTTTTTTTTTTTTTTTCCAGCTCAGCAGAGGTGAAAGGCTAGGGCAGTATCCCACAACCAACCTAGCTTCCACATTTTTTCCCAGTCTTTAACACTTCAGTACTTGCAGATAATTTTCCACTGTCAAGATACCTCCATCCAATAGCTGGAGGATAAGGGAAAATTCTGGGGTTAATTACACATTTTCAAAAAGTCTGCACAGGAAAACATAAATGGCTCTTAATACTAAATATTTCTTAAAAATTAAGGGGAAAGTGCTGTTCACTTTTCTAATTGGAGAATGCCATTAGTTGTTCCTATTGTTTATCAATATAATTTAATTTTTTGCTGGCATTTTTTCCCCTCTATGCATTTCTGGTATCATTGTATTTTTAATATCATGGTTATCAAATTATCATAAAGGGAGAGAACTAATTCTTTCTGCTTATGGGAACAAACATTATTAAATATGGAAAATTAAAATGTTTTTGAGGGTTTTTTTTCCTTTTTGTTGGATCTGGGGTTTTTTATTGGTATTTGTTCCACACTACTTTTCCCTTTGTAAATTACTTTTATATTAATAAATAGCTGATCTTATGATACATGGAAAATGATCACTTCCCCAGATGTTAGGACTTAAGAACCATCATCTTTGGAGCCAGACCACCTATCCACAGTTACTTCTCTGACTTTCATGTCATCTTTACAGTTCTGGTGTGGACAGCCAGGCAAATTACCTCTCATTAGTCCATTTTTTTCTCCCTCAGCTTCCAAGGGTTTAGGTGCCTGCAAATCCCTGTGAAACCTAACTCTTGGTCTGTAAAGTTATGCAGCTAATAGATCACATACAGTAAAAAAGGAAAGGGCCAAATTGCTCTAGAAATACCCAGAGGTAAAAAAAACCCACCAAACCAACAAACAAACAAAAAAGCAAAACCAAACAACCAAACAGGGGATTGGATTGTGAAAGCAAAGGTGAGAGAAGGTAGTACTCGTGTTTGCTGGAAACGGATTTTTATTTTTTTTTTGGGGGCAAGACCAGTGGGCACCAGTGGTAACTGCAAGCTGAGAACTCAGCAGGACTTCAGTTTGAATATTAGATGGCTTCTTCGAAGTTTGTCCATTTTGAAGGACTACAAAGGAAACAATATTGGAAGTAAATACAGTTAGAGGAAACCTTTAGTCTGGCCCTGGCAGTCACAATACTGAAAGGTTGGTGTGAAATGGATGAGGAAAGCTGATGCACACTAGTGGTACAAGGGACACCAAGAGCACAAAGCTACTGTCTTCCAAAGGTCTAAAAGGATAAACACTCAATTTACACACACAAAGGAAATACTTCTTTGACAAGGGACGTTGAATTACACCCAGGGAAAATTCCACATACCCTTAAAGAAAGATTAAAAAATCGATATACTGTTTTACAAATACATTTTTATTCCCTGGTTTCAATGACTTCTGTAAGCTGCCTGTCTCATGCCTGGCTTCCAGGTCCAAGCAGCAATGATATATTAAATAGCTGTGTTTTTTAAAAGACAATCTATTTTCTTTTAGATGTAAGTGAAATGTTAAAACATCTAGTAGCACGCTTGTTAAATTAGTTGCTTTTTACTTGATGTCATTGGTGAACGAAGAAATATGCAGTACAGATGCATGCTTGAATGCTCAGGGAAACAACTTTAAGGTGATAGGATGCTGATGACATTGCTCGGACTTTTAGGCCAGTTCAAAATATCTGTGCAGCTCAGCTGAGTTGTGTTTTTACTGGTTGGATAGCGAAGCTGATGTGTCAGTATGGAGTTTGAACTAACAGAAGGACTGTATTCTTAGCTATCATTAAAAAGCCATGAATGCAGACCATTCTGAAACATAGATGTTCTTGTCTGTAAATATTTCAGTTATAAGCAGGTATAGTTAATCTGTCTTAAACAGAAGGTCCTCAGCCTCAAAAACCCAAAATCCCTGCACAATTTTTTTGGGGTTCAAATTCTTTCTTTTTTATCAGCTGTTTTACCAGAAGATGTATGTGAGCAAGCAACTCCAGCTGTAACAGCACTTCTGTGAATTATTTTAAGTTAGGAATAAGCTTTTGCCTAGTACTTTCATACGTCTGTTTAGAGTGCTGTTTTGGTGGTTGAGCTTTTTTTTTTTTTTTTTTTTTCTTTGAGGTTCAACTTCTCTGTCAGCTGCAGTCAGCAGTGAATTAAAACTCTTGGATGAAACATGGCAAAAAATGAGTTTCCTAGCTGTTAAGATTTTTTGAGTATTTCTTTATTCTGTATTGGGGTGAACCAAAGATTTTTTTTTTTTTAAATCTTTGGCGGCAGGGGGGAAGAGAGAGAGGAGGGGAAAAATACCCAACACTTTGCTGCTTTTTCAGATCTGAGGAAAAGCTTGTGTGTGCAAAAGTATCTTTTCCAACCTTCTGTTGGTCTAATAAAAGGCATTTTTGTTGTACCTGCTTCTCTCCTGTCATTAGCTTGCACTGTAACAGTGTTGTACTAACCAGAAAGAAACACCCCATCCAGACAGCTGGCAGAAAAGTGAAAAACTCAGGTTGGAGCTCTGGGCCGGACCTCTTCCATCCTCCTGAGGGTGTCCTGACCCTCAGGCTGCTCTGTAACCCTTCGCCCTGTTGCAACTTTGAGTAGAAATTAGTGTGGAGGTGAAAGGTCTGTGGAAACCACTACATTGTTTTGTGTTAAATGGATTGGGGTATTTTTTCAGAGGAAAACTTTGTCTGGCAACTTCCCAGTCCATTCTGCTCTTGTGCCTGCAATATTTGTGTCTGCCTTAGGAACAAGTTGCAGCAAAATTGTGAATGCCTTGGAGAGTTGAAACATTGGATTATATAGCCCAGGAGAGTGAACATGCCTGCGTCTAGGGCTACTCACAGGCTGCACATGGTCTCAGGAAAGCCCAAAGCACACTGTCATAGTCTGCACCAGCAGTAGGAGTGTAAGACTAGAAGGAATTGGAGCAAACCAGTAAGAACTTCACTAGTCTGGCTAGAAGTTTAATGAGAAGTAAGCATCCAGCTGTTAAACATGAATTGACCATCAGCATACAGCAAGTTGTGACACTGAGTATTTGAAGTTGTGGGGCATTAAGAGACAGATATTGACTCCACTGGGAAGTAGAAGTCAAAACCTTGCAGACAGGAACATATCTAGCAAGAGGTCATAGTAAGCTGTGGGAAAGGCTTTGATTTAGAAATTAAATACCTACAGTAACTAGTATAAACACTGTGGGACAGAAGTTTTGTGACTGATAAGAGGATTAAAACATTGCTCTGCCATTAGACATTGTGCACTTCCCATCCTCCTCCCTCAGATGAAAGTCCCTCTTTCAGCTGAGATATTTTGCTAGTTACCAGTTGAACATTAAGAGGAACGTGCTGTCAAACGTTAACTCTAAATTAAGATGTTTATTACATTAAGTGATTATCTCTTTAGGTGTATGCCCCCAAATGAATAACTATAGAGAATCTTTTATAAATAATACTTTCAGCAAATGATAATGATGAAGTGACTTGTTAAGGAAGAGAGGACAAGGACTAATTCCCTGTGGTGATGCCTTGTCTATTCTGAAGTTTATAAACAAATGGTGTGATAATTCCTTCTCTAGAATACAGAGGCTACCTTCAACACACAAGTTTGACCAAGTTTGTCTGTCTTTCTATTTTTGCTAAGCCTATATGAAAAGTGTGGTAATTCTTTGCTTTTATCTAGAGAAATCATCACAATATCATAGTTAAAGCTGTATCTAAACTGATCATTAACTGGGGATTTTTTTTCATTTTATTCTGAGTTGTCTTTCCTTCCACAATCTTCTGTGCAAAGCAGCATGCTGTGCTGTGATTGATCTGTCTCTATGAACTGGTGTGTCTTGTATAATGCATCTGCCTTCTTTGGATCTAAGTGATTAGACTTTCTGAGAATACCTTGGGTAAAATGTCAAAGGGAAACCATAGACTTAGCCACACATGGCCTACATGAAGGCAACGTATTTTCTTGTGATGCACATGTGGTAGGGTAGCAGTTGCTATCCATTCCACCAGTCCTCTCAAAACTGATCCAGTACTACTGCAGTACCTCATGACAGTGCTGTCAGACACCTCCTTTCTGATACAGACGAGCTATCAAAGGTCTCCTATATGATATCGAGCCTGACATACCATGGCCACAAGATCCTGTGATGTGCTTTTATTCTACCTCACTTTCTCTAAAGGGTGAAGACAAAGATCTCCTTAAGGCTGAGATCATGCTAGTTTTTCTAGCAACATCTTGGATGTGCTTTACTGAAAACCCCGATTTTCTAGAACTGAAGATACAGACCCTCAGAATCCAATTTTAGCTTCATCACTGTAAATTAGAATAATCTCTCATATCCTCAGTGTTCTGCAGATATGTATTAACATCAGAATCTGGTCAGTAAATTCCAAGTTCAAATGTTCAGTGTGGTGACAAATTAATTACAAGTAGATAAGCTCTGATTACCCATCAAGCTTCAAGTATAGCTCCACAGTTTTCATCATTTTTGCTAACATATCTGCTGACACATGTCACTGTTTAGACTCAGTAAACAGTTATAATAACATGTTAATATTGTTAGGGAAAAAAAAAAGGGGGTACGAATTTGCTTCCTCAAATGAAAATAATTTAAAGGCAGTAAGAGGGTGAAGCTATCATCAAACCCAAATGAAAATGTGATCACAACAGTGATCACAACAGTTGTGTGTTTTGATAAACTGCAAAGCTAAGCTTGGCAGGTGAATGCGATCTATTTAAATGTTAGAATAGCGTAATATTTTAAATGTACAGTTGATGCTAATGTATGATTTTTGGCAATTTCCAGAATGCTTTTTATGATCAGAAAATGTGTTTTGCCTGTCTTACTAGTTGCACAAGATGACTTTAAAGTGCTTCTAGTCTGGTGCAATAACATTAGTCCTTTGTGTAGCGCAGTGTCCTACAGTGTGCATAATGACAGTGTAGTTATCATAGCTGTTAACAAATGGGGCTTAATGGTTTCTTCAGTCTTTATGACTCAGGCGAGACCCTTTAAAAATTGTACTGTAAACTCATTAGATGTAATTTGAATTGGAAGTTCTAGAAATAGATGCTAGCTGATAGACTTTGTTGATGGTCATAGAGCAAAACAATTAATCCCTAGTTTATTTATCCTGGTGGGTTGGTTTTGTGTTTGTTGATACCTCACTTGTTTCTTTCTCTGAAGACCCGTTAGGGTTTTTTAGTTGTGGGGTTTTTTTGTTTGTTTGTTTGGGTTTTTTTAAGGGAGGCAGAAAAAAAAAATCTGTTTTGTTTGCATGAATTCAGGTTTAAGTAGCTTAAAACACCTGGTTTTCAGTTCTTCTCACTGTCAGCCCTCAACTGTCCTGGTAAGCAGTGCTTTTTCATAGATGTGAGGCAGACTGGTATCAACAGCTGTCCCCCTAGCAAAAAATCGAAGCATTAGGTCATTGTTGATGTCATGTTTATTTATTTTTTTTCCTTGAAGGCTGAAGTTCATGTGAACAAGGATGTTTAGAACAATATGTTTTGGCTGCCTGACTCTCAACATGAGGCAATGTGTAATTCAAATGAACCTTCTGCAGAAGTTTCTGGATCACATACCAAATGCAGTGCTGGCCTTGTAGCACACAGACCTTGATTGAAGTCAAGCTTGCAGTTCCACACAGACTCATTTTTTCCAGGATAGAGCTCTTTCCAAGAGCACGGAGTACAAGTGAGTAGTTAGATGATGTTTGGCTCATTAGCTGTTCAGTCTTATGGTGGAGAAATAGTTCCATTCCAACATTTGCCGTTCTTCTGAATGGAGGTTCTCAGCAGAATCGCCCAGTTTGGTAACAACCAAAAGCATCCCCCAGCCAAGGCCATTAAAGCATTCGTTGCGAAGTATGCAGAGTATTGCCTAGATGAGCTGGGGGCAGGCATGTGAGCCAAGGGGTGGGCATGAGCCACTAATTAGGCAAAACAAAATCAAACTCAGAGTTGGAGTGCTTTATGGGTCAGAGCCAGCAATGTCTCCTGCTCCAGCAGTGATTTATGACACTTCCTCAAATACAAAACATCTGGGAAGACAGACCAGTAAAGTCCCTCCGAGAGAGCGCACACAACAGGATGGCAGAGGAAGGCAACACTCATGAAAACTGGCAAAACATTTGTATGTCTTTTTAGCGTAAAGTAGGCAAACAAATAAATAAATGTTGCTTCCTCTCTCCTTAGCCAAACATAGTGTAATGCTCCTGATGGATAAGAACATTATTTTATTTTTCCCATATAATGAGGTCTCATTTGGGTTAATCCTATGGCAAAACAACCTGCCAAATTAGAGCCCCAGCTCCTGCCTCATCTGTTATGTCATTATTTCCGCACACCCATTGTTTTACCACATAGTACATTTTATTTGGTGTAGTGAGCCTTTCTGTTATGATACTTGCTGATATGGAACATATGATATTGTGACTAGTCCACGTTTTCTGTCATATTTTGCTAGCATAACCTTGCAAGTGGTATGAAAGGCTTTTACACCTGTCAGAAAGGCTTACTTAACTCATATGTTAGAGCTACTGCAAAACCAGCTTGCTGAAATGAGCTGCAAATTCAAAGCAGCATATTGAATTTTGTAATTTATTTGTTCACAGCACAGGTCAATTAATTTATTTCACAGTGATGTAATATTTAATATTTGAAAAAAATAGATAAAGCATGGCTGAGAAGCTGTTCTCTGTTCAGCTGAGCAAAACAGCAAATGTTTCTCCTGTTTGCAGCAAATACAATGCATGTCGTACAAATAATACTATCCCCAGAATAATAGGCATGCTTGCTGAAATGGTTTGGACTATATTGTTTTTCCTGTCAACAGAAGATTCTTTAACATTCCTTATTAAAAGACACAGTACAATTAAACAAACAAATAACTCTTTCCCAGACAGGGAAAATAAATAACCTTACTGGGCCTCCCAAGCTTAAATTGTCATACATATTTTATCCATAGTTTTTTGAGACATGAAATATATCTTCCCTTTTTGGTTTCTACAAGGCTTGCAAAGTGGGGCCCTAGCTTAGTGTATGCCTTTCTTCTACACTACAACACAAATAATCAATGATTATTGCAGCATCCTATTTTTTTCATCATCTTATTTATAGCGATTGAAGCGAGAGCATTATGTGCTTGGTCAGGTTTGTTTATTCCAGTCCCTCAAGCTTCATGTTTTGCCAAACCCAAACATTTAAAAAAACCCAACCCAACAACAAATCACAAATGATTAGGGAAAGAAACCTCTTGAGTTTGACTTCTAGATAAGTCACCAATACCAAGAAATCTGAGATGAAAGAGCTCCCAACAGTAGAAACCCAGGTTTTTTTTTATAAAGAGGAAAAAACCCAGAAATGCTTGTAGGTCCAGTGGTATATCCTTTGGAGTATAGACAATAATAGAATAAGGATAATACATATATGTAAATTATGTATTATAACTGAAATACATCCTGTAATCTCCAATAGTAGCTTACTTTTGTACCTGTGTTGAAACCCCTGGCCTACTCTTGGTGCATTCTCTCTGTCAGGTCCCATATATTATCCCTTCCTGAAGAAGGGCCAGTGGAGAGACTCCCTTACATGTTCCCAGCTGCCTGGCGGTGCTTTTGCCAAGATAGATGGTACAGCTTTGTTCTTAACAAATGAATTAGTTATTTTCATCCTATGTTTTAGACAAATTACAGAGACAAAATACAACAAATACATCTTTCAAGGGTATTTGTCCATATCGGTTTAAGGTGAAGAGTACTTGTATTGCAGACTTAAGTGTTGATTCTGATAGACAGATTTTGGTTTTGTTTAACAGTTTTCTGATAGGTCTTTGTGAACATCACTCCTAACATTCATGCCAGTGCCAACATATATGAATTCTGCCATGTTTTCTACTTACTTTACTTTCCAAATTAATTTGTGATTTTTGTGAACTTACCATTAACAGCATCTTCTTTGTGTTATCATTACTGTGTGAGAAGTTTCGAGGCACGCCCTTGTGATAGTTGAACTGTGACTTTGTTATTTTGGCATTGAATTCCAAACCTTAGCCTCCTGCCTAGAGGGCTAAGCCGATGTTTAGATAGCATCCATTTATCCATTCTTCGTATCAAAATCTGTGGCAGTGTCCTTCAGAAGACAAGCAACATATTTTGCTCCCATGCCTTTATTTCACCGCTTCACTTTGATAACTTGTATTAAGGCTTGTCATTAGCTTTAATCAGAACCCATGTCATATAAGGACATGGCTACAACTAGGCAAAGTAAACAGCAGCCTGGACCAAAACGGTAGGGGGCAAGTTGTGTATGTTGCCTACAGAAGCGTCCTGGGAACCCACATTTTTCAGTGCTGTGGCCAACAAAGTATTGGGATGAGCAAGAGGGTGGCTACTACAGGGATCAGGGGATGTGTAATGGGAGTCTTTGCAAGTTGTATTTCAAGACAGTGAAAACAAGTTTATGCTCTTCTCCCGCAACAAGAACTCAGCCACTGTCCCTTGTGTCTATGACAACAAAGGTCTGTTTTGCTACTGATCAACCTTCAGATGCCTCTGTTAGTGTTTAAGTGAACAGTGATGGAGGCTGTCAGTTGCTATCAAAAACTGATTAAGTTAATGTTGTGATTTAACCCCAGCTGTCAAGTAAGCACCATACAGCTACTCACTGACTCCCCCCAGTGGGATGGGAGAGAGAATCAGAAGAGTAAAAGTGAGAAAAGTCATGGGTTGAGATAAAGATAAATTAATACATAAAGCAAAAGCTGCGTATGCAAGCAAGATGAAACAAGGAATTAATTCACTACTTCCCATCAGCAGGTAGGTCTTCAGCCACCTCCAGGAAAGCAGGGCTCCATCACACGTAATGGTGACTTGGGAAGATAAATTAGTCCGAACATCCCCCCCTTCTTCCTTCTTTGTCCAGCTTTATATGCTGAGCATGACATCCTATGGTATGGAATACCCCTTTGGTCACTTGCGGTCTGTCTTAGCTGTGTTGTCCCCTCTCAATTTATTGTGCTCCCCAGCCGACTCTCTGGTGGGGTGGGTGGGAGGCAGAAAAGGCCTTGAGTCCGTGTAAGCACTGCTCAGTGGTAACTAAAACATCCCTGTATTATCGACGCTGTTTTCAGCACAAATCCAAAACATAACCTCATAGTAGCTACTATGAAGAAAATTAACTCTATCCCAGCCAAAACCAGCAGTGAATGATCTTGTTTTGCCACATAATGTGTTTCTCAGTAACTGTTCTGATGGTGAAAATCTGGTAGGCATGTGATTCTGGACTCTGAAATCCAGCCCTTAAATATACTAATATGGGTAATCTACTTCGCTTATCACCAGTAATCAGAGTAATTTGGTTTGACTTGCTCTCTTTCTCATGCGGGTATCCTCACTTGTCCAGGCTTTCAGACAAGCCTCCCTGGAAACTATTTGCAGCTGTAGCTGCTGCACTGCCTTTCATTTGTCATAGACAAAAATTGTTGTGTGTCAACAATGACTTTCTGAGCCCCAAACCTAGGAACACTGAAGCCTGTTCTTCAGTTCAGCTTAGATTTCTCTAGTGATATCAAACCTTCTGTTGGATCCTCCAGCCTTCTACTATTGCTTTTCTTAACACTGTGAGAGTATCTGGGTTTGATTTATAGTTTTACCCATCACACATTAGATTGCTCGTGATGTTAGTTCCTTTCATATCCCAGGGAGGTGATCTAATACACAGATACTTTTCAAGTCATATGGTGGGTACAGATGTGGAGAAACAGTGCTCTGTTGCTCAGCTTGGTCTTCTGCTGAGTAGGCAGTGGTTATCAGTGTCTGACTCACCTGTTGTTTTATCTACTTAGTTGTCAACATCTCCAACACTGCACTGAAGTTTCCCATTCTAGTTTGTGGGAACTTGCCAGTAAAAAATTGTAGAATTAATCTTTGATCTCATCATCATGGTGGTATTTTAGTTAGTAACATTATATCATTGTCATTTTCATGTGTTTTGAAACCTACCTTGGAGCAATCAGTTGCTAGTAAGTTCCTACAAGATGAGAAATCTTGTTTTAGAGTGTCCTAATTAATGATGCTTCCTGTGAGTAGTAACCATCTTGTCTCTTCAAGTAAATTGTGGCTTTTGGTTTGGTGTTGGTTTTTTTGGTTTTGGTTTTGTGTTTTGTTGTTGTTGTTATTTGTTCTTTGGTTTGGTTTTTTTTTTTTTTTTTTTTTCCCAGTGGCTTTCTGTCTGCTTCTCATTATTAACTATTGCTTTTTCCAGAAAGGTGAATTACTTCAGGATGAGAATCTGTTTGACTCCTCCTTTTGGAGCCAATAACCTTTTTTGGTTTTCACTGATACAGCCATGGTCCAAATGTTCCAAAAATCTCTTTCAGAAGTTGTTGCACATCCTCAGAGATTTTGTTACTTTTCAGCTTTCAACAAGAGTTCGTGCTTGCCAGTATAGAGTGTATTACTTCAGTATGTTCTGTGCCACACATCCAGCTTTCTGTGACACTGACTAGTGTGATTTTTCTTAGACAGCCAGAAAGGTCCTTTTTAATTGGAATCTACCCCTTAGCCCTCCAAAATTCAGATGTCATGAATAGGAGTGAAAGCCTAGTAGGGTCTCAAAATCTTTTTGCAATATCAAGGCACAGGCCCCAATAAAGGGATCTATTTAAATTAAATATATAGGATATGTATATGTATTATATATGCATATACTTAGCTGAAAAAAACTCTAGGCAAATCTAGAGATGAGTTAAATCAAGAGGATTTTTGACCATGAATACTCAACATTTTTTTTTTTTTTTTTTTTTTTATGTTGGGGAGTTTTTTTATTGTGAGTCTGATTAACCAAAACACCTAAATGCTGGTTGTACTCTAAGCATATGCTTAAGGACTTCTGCTTTTGGAAATGGAAAAAAGCTGATCAGACAGTATTTTGAGCCACAAGGAGTTTTCTGTGAAATAAGCTGACAACAGCTCCTTAACCAGTTGAAGACTGGAAGCACAAGTCTGCATAATCAGCAGTGGTCCTGCTTTTATTACAATGAAACTGCTGCCAATAAGTGAGACTCGATATTCAATCTGCCAGCTGGCATCTTCCCTTCCCCTCTGAATTTTGATTATTTTTACAACAATAACAATAAAACTTTGTGTTACTGTAATGCTTTGCATCTGAGGAGCTTAGAGTGCTTTACAAATGCACAATAACTGGTTAATTGGATTAGTTAGTCTAATTGCCAAAAGGTAAATATAAATGTGTTATTCCCATTTTACAGAAGAAGAAATTGAGGCATCAAGAGGTCAAGTTATAGAAAGGTCCGCAGACTGTTTAGCATTGGTGTAGTGAAGGGAATAAAAAGGGTAAGCTCAACTGGTAAATAGAACGGGAAATAAATTAACTTTCTGTCTTTGATCTGGGACAATTGCTGAGAACTGTATCTTTCATTTCACCCTTCAGTTTGTAGCCCTGTGTGCTGGACAAACTAGTCCTTCCTTTCTGAGAGGAAAGAGTAACTCCCCTAAAGGGGAAGCTGAGATAGAAATACTTTAGAATTTTTTTTTTTTAGCGGTATTATTTTTGTTAGGAAGATGGATCTAGCTGCTAAAGTTATGGTGTGAGTGGAGCCAAAAGAAGAAAAAAAAGTCCTACTTAGGTTGTGCGAGGAGTGAAAATATTTGTGAGGCACTTGCTGTGCTCACCTGGACCTGCACTTACCAGTTTCCCTGTACCCTGCAGCTACAGCTGTGCTGCTTCCAGCACCCAGGCTGGCTTGTTCAGAGCTCTTTCAGGGATCTCTGCACATTTCTACCCTGTCACATGTGTATACATTGTCAGGCTCAGTTGTACTGACTCCAGCAAACCTGGTGCCTGTTTCCCTGTGACCATAATGCAGTCAGCTGTTATTGATCCCCTGCTAGGAAACAGGCTTTGCCCATGTGAAGTTACTGTCGTTGTCCTTTTCTCAATTTACTGCCCTTGCCTGGCATGGAGAGATTTGGAAATTTATGTGTTGTGTATGAAACAGGTTATTGTATTTTAGATTAAAAACAGTGGAACTGTCCTTGAAAGGGTACAGCCTGGGGAAGTAACAATGAAAGTGGGTTTAAATTATTTTAGTTAAGAAGAGATTAAGGAAAACACTTTGATGTCCCATGGTAATGATGAACCACTCTCTGTTAAGTAAAGGACCACCAAAATCTACAACATTTGGTTTCTGCATTTTTATTTCAAAGCGAATCTCACTGAGGGTGAGTGAAATGCTCTTTAAATTGAGCCAGCTTGGTAGATAGAGCTGTTTCTACTAGCTAGCTAATATGTTGGGCATCAGCCATAATCAAACAATTATTACATCTGCATCTACACAGTGAGTTGTTTGTTCCTGGATATGTCTGTATCAATCCACATTTTATTTGAGTGATAGTACATATCTATTATGCAAATTTAAGAGGAAATTTCAGGATTTAGTAGGGTGCTGCATACCGGGGGGTGGGGAGTGCAGTACATGTTGTCAGTATGGTAAATTGCACCAACTGAAAACTTGACCTCCTCTTTTTTTTTTAAAAAGTAATTATGCATACATATAATAATGTGCATGTTTGTTTACTCCACCTACTTTGTAAGGGAAAAAATAGCTAAAGAAGAAAGAATTAGTAAGGATTAATTGGTTTTCATTCAGCTTCTTAAAATATACATAGTAGCAACTGATTTTAAAAGATGTAAGGCAGCAGAAGAATTTGAGAGGAAAAAAGTTTTCATTCTGTTGGCTCGTTGTGGTTTGCCTGCGTGACCCAGCTGCAGTGAATGGAATGGAGCAAGAGCCGTTTGCCTGAGTCTTTCCTATGTGCTAACAGGAACAAGTAGTGGTGACAGTTGTGCCCTTCATCATCACTGGGAGAGAACAGAGAGGGGAGGGAAGGAAAGACCAAGAGCAAATGAGAACAATATTTGGCCCAAATTAGTTTTCCTGACCAAACACTTAGTAATTTTGTTCCAAAGGCCCTTGGCTCACAATGAAAATGAGCTAATCCCTATTAGGAAGTCTTTCTGGATCTTGACTGGGAAGTGTTTGGTGTTGAATGAACGAGCTTTGAGAGAAGCTTTTGTCCGTGTTTGTGCTCTCATTAGCAGTGTTCTCATTAGCAGAGCCTTGTGATAAAAATGGGTGCATTGCCCTAGTTTTTATTTATTAGAGCTAAAATCTAATATGCAAGTATCCCTGATTTTTTTTCTTATCCACCTTGCATGAGTGCCTCACTGCCCTGTCCCTTCCACAGTGTACAATCCCAGCGTGAGAGTGTCGCCCTCCTTTCCCTTCCTTTCTTCTTCCTTTGGCATACGCCTCAAGCTGGCTCTTGCCCCACACTGTAAACTTGATAGAGGCTGAACAGTGACATTTGCAGAGGGAAATGTTCACCCTCTCCACTTTTAGAAACAAACACAAAACTCTCAGTTTAAAAGCTGGTTTTTCTAGACTCTGTATATAAACCTGCAAAGAGAAGCTCCTTCACAAGCTGGTTCAGAAAATCAGTCTAGCTTTGGTGCCTTGAAATGTCCTATGGAGGAACTGATCTCCACTTCCACTGACAAATGAAGAACCCAGGGTTCCTGCCTCCTAAATTAGTCAAAAATACCTGAAGCTTGGTAGAACTGAAGTTCAGAAGCTGAGCTACCTTCAGCTGTGCTCTGGTGAACAAGTTTTCTCCTGTAGCAACATAGTTTGGGAAGTAAAATAATAATCTCCTAATACACATTCCTTGGATAAAAATTAGTTATTTTAAAAACTCTCCAAGGCCCCAATTCCATCTTGAGTGGATTCTAGCTGTGTTTATGGGGCATAAGTAAGTGCCAGTGAAGCAAGTTGCAGCAGGCAAAGGCTGTGACACCAGCAGAGTATTGGCTTTCACACAGTGCTTTAGAAATGTGCTGCAACACTAAACTGCAGCATCCGTCAAGGTAAAGTTTCAGTTTCTTACCTCTGTGCCCTTGTCTCTTAAGAGAGGACCAAGTTGTCCTTTGTGTTGGGGGGGTGTTGATAGAAAAGCCCCTCTTGAGGCAGCTAGAATTAATCTTATAAAGTTGGTTAATATGTTGGAATGTTAGAAAGGTAAGTTACAGCACTTCATGGGCCTGGTCTTGCTTGGGATACAGTGCTGGACTCTTTCACGAAAGAAATTTTCCGTTTAAGTACCTAGTAATTTCTGTTTCTGATTTATCTAGAAGTTCTGGCATTTTCTCTGTCTAAAAGTCTCATTAGTAGGAAGATTCTCATGATATTTTGGCGAGTCTACTTCCAATTTTGGATTAAATCAGTAAGTACAGAAACATATTGGACAAGAAAAAAATTGATGTAGTTCACTCACTTTTTTTTTTTTTTTTTTAAACTGAAAAAAAGCTTCAATTCCAAGCATATATTTGGGTTAGTTTTCACTTTATTTTTTCCCTAATTGATTCCTTTGTTTCACTATAATTTCAAAACAAACCTTTCTGGTTACTTTTTGCCTTTTTTCAAAGGCCTTGTATTCCATACTGGACGCCTAAGACATCTGTTGTCTCTGTAGTTTTCCTTTTTCAACTTTAGAAGCTGGGTTTTTTTGGTGTGGGGTTGTTCTGTTTTTGGGTTGTTTTTTTTTTTTGAGAACTACTCTTTCCATCTTAATAGCTGAAATGAGTAGACAAGGGAAATTGGGGGCCAGAGAGGCTAGAAAAACAGGCAAGGAAAGAGGAGATGATGGAAGAAAACGACAGAAATACATAAAAAGCAGTAAAGGAAAGATCTGTTTGAAACATAGCAGTAAGTATGGGAAAAACAGAAAGCGTAGGGAGAAAAAAGCAAACAAATAGAAAAGGATTGCATTGCCAGAGCATGAGATCTTCAGTCTTTCCTTGTCTCCACTGGTATGATTATGTATTTGCTGGAAGCATGCAGGGTTTTATGGAAACATCTTCCCTGTCGTCATACCTGGACAATTCCTTTGAAATTACTTAGAAAAATGGAAAAGCCATTAATCAACCCATCTTCCTAGCCTATGTGTGAGTCTTTTTCTTTTTAAGTCACCTTAGAGGAGCAGGGAGAGGAGGAGCTAGAAAGTGAATAATAGAAGTGATCATCTCAGGGCTGGAAAGAAAATGGGCATGGCTGTCTGGAAAAAAGAAACAAAAAGAACAGCCTACCACAGAGCTTCCTAATACTAATATATCTCTAAAGAAAGGGAGACTATATTTGTGTATGATTTGCTAGAGGAAGTAGAGCAAGGTCAATAATAAAAAAGAAAAAAAGCTAGCAACTTTTAAAATTATTATTTTCTACTTGATTTTTTATATATAAAAGTAAAGTGAAAACTTAGATGAAACACTCAATTTTATTTGTGCTTGTTTGGATGGTATGATGGCCAAGAATTGTTTGTTTCAAGGGGGTCTGCTTCACCTCTTTGTTCCACTATGGGAACAAGTCTCTCATACTGTTTGTGTCTCAAGAGCCATGCCAGAAGTCTGCAGTTCTTGTCTTCCTGCACAGAACCGTTTTGCTTGGCCATGAGCATAAAAGCTCTAGGGAGGCACTGTCTATTAAGGCTAATTCTGTTTCAGCCTTATCCAATGCTTTTTGTCTTTTGTGTGGCTCTGTTGCACTGTGTAGTTTGGCTGTAGTTATAATCCCTGTGCCTCTGGCTTATGAAATGTTGTGCTGGTTCAGTTGCTTTCCAGTGGCCATGTTCCATATGCTCTTTCTTAGCAGTTTGCAGTGTTTAAATGTATGTACTGATCTAATCTGACCTGCACAGAACCAGCTACAGAATTTTGTGCAGCGGTCCTGGTAAATCCAGGCTCTGTTTGAGTACGGCTGGTGCTGACTGAACCGTAGCACTTGGGGACAGGGGAGATCTCAAAGCAAGTTGTGCAGGAACTGGGGTTTCAAAAACTCCTGAGCATCTAGGAAAGCCCTGAGCAGTGTTGTACTGAGTAGACCTCTCCAAACTAGCACTGAAACCAGTGGCACAATGGTGCTCTGGTAGATCTTTTTATACATGATGAGAAACAGGCCTAAATACCCTGGAAGGACCATATTGTTAATGCACTGCTCTGTGCCATGTAGGCGTACTATCTTGTTCAGTGCTGGTGGGAATGTATCTAATGGATGCTGGTGTGATGTGCTGTGGATGTGCCTGTTGCATTTCAGCAGCAGAAAATCCTACTGACTTCCAGTGGCACTTCTAGAAGTGCTGCTGATTTATTGGAGTGTTTCTGATAATCCCCCTCTAATTGGTTTATTTTGTGGTCCATGCGGGTTGTTGCTGCTGCCGTTGCTGCAGAATGGTGATTTGTGTTATGAGAAGTGGTGGAAATCCCAAAGAAAACCAAAGTACTGTGGTTCTTCAAGCTCTCCACACATGTAGTATAAACCAGGACTTGCCCTAAGATCTTACTCTAACAGGCACTTTTTTTGTGATGTTCTGCAGAGAAACAGCATATATTGGGGGAATGATTTTATTCAAATTCTTAAGTGGATACAGTGATGAAGAGCTTTGGTGCTACATGCAGTATCTGGGATGATATCCAAAAAGCCCAGATGTTTAGTCTTCAGTGGCTTCATTTTAAGCTATTAAATGTGGAGTTTATTTTTTGGTTGGAAGCTGACTTTTTCCCAATTTTCCTAGTGTACACTGAAATGTTGACTTTACAGAGGGAAGCTTGATTCTGTTGGTTAGCCCATTAAACAAGTGCAATGCACTTGTGCCACATGCATGCATTAGCATTGGAATCGCATGATTTGCTGAGCATTTTTTGGAACGTATTTTAATTTTCATTATCTGGGACAAAATTGCCTTGGTGCAATACATGCAGACTTCCTCAGTGACAAAATGCTTGATAGGAAAGCAAAGTGGGCATGCCGAGTTCGATGTAGTTGCAATGCAGACTAAGGGAGAGAAAGGCTGCCTAATACTGTAGCCTGTCTCCCATCATGTCACACCATCGTGTTTTGCGTGAGGTCCTTCATATACCCCATCTGCTTGTTGATAAATAAAGGCAAAGAAAGGATGCTGCTTTTGTTTTTTTTTGTACAGGTGCAGTGTTTGTCCAAGCCATCCAGGGAGAAAAAAAACAAATAAAATGAGAGAACAAGATGGTATGATTCCTAGAAGACTGGAAGGTTTTCTCTTTCCAAAGGTCTTCAGTGTCTATTGCGGGAACTTCGTATTGTCTTCTAGTGCAGGAGAGAGCACCAGGGAGGATGAGTTTGTTGTGCCCTTTGACTAGATATGAGAGTGGCAATCCTTACTTCTTTCAAAGGCTCCAAGCCCGGCATCTGCACCTCTGGGGAATGATTACTTGAATTAGACAACTGCCACCCTGAGGGGTAAGAACATGAGGACTGTGTATTCCTTTCCCAGACAGATACAGCGAGCAGGTCTGTGTGCCCCTCACCCCTGCCCTTTGGCAGTGAAAATATACCTGTTGTTAGGGTCATTAACACAATATCATCTCTGTGTAATAGAAATACCCAGTACAGGATCTTCTGGTAGCATTAAATACAGAAATAATGGGTATGCCATATACCACCTGCCTGTGTCACCTGATGGAAGCTCTGAAAGAAAGTCCCAGGTCTACTCCAGGAATACAAAATAGTGATTAGGAAGCTGTAATGGTAGAGTAGCAGGCTGCTGCCAAGGCTGACATCTCTGCCTAATGAAAATGAGATGGGTTATGTTTTGTGGACACCCTTTTGGTCATGGGCCCCGAGTAACTGTGTGTTTCCCTTAATTTTTTCAGACAACTAGTACGTCATCATCTTGTTCCCCACACACCTCACTGCTTCCAGGGTCTAGTGGGTGTATGGGAAGTTGCTTTCCTTTGCATTTGGTCACTAAAACGGCTTTGAGAGCAATAAGCCAGCAGTAAAACAAGCAGCCTACAAATTCTGTAGTACAATATTTATACTCTAAGAAAGCACAACCATGCGGGCCGGATATTCATCTAGCTAATTCTTGCTGTTGACAGGAAGCAGACATTCAGTCTCAAAACATTTACACATCTCCCTATTGACAACACCAACATGTATTTGGCGCCTGTGTAAGGGATGCGCTGCAGTCCCTTTGACTGTTAGCTGTTTTGCCTGCTATAATAAATGTAGGCCAGGTGACTGACAAAGAACACACAAATATGTAAGATTTAGCACCGTTTCTTGAAAGACTAAAAAATAATTTTATTTTGCTGGTTCTTTGTTTCTTTGATATGGTGTGTGAGGATGCTGCTGGGCATTTAAAATGTCTTTTTATAGGCCTTTTGGCTTCCTGGAAAAAATACGTTTCATGGGTTTGTGTGTCCTGGCAAAATTCTTTCCTGCTTTCTCTTTCATTTTGGTTTATTTGATGTACCAAGCTGATAAAGAACCAGTCTCTGCAAACAAACTCAGATCTTACTGCAGGCTGGAGCATCTCTGTCATTTTTCTGGATAAAATATCCCTCGTAAATAAAAGAATATTGTTATATCTGACTTGTCCTCACTTTCATTTTAAAAAATAGTATTTTGGCACATAAATTCCTCCTCCCTCCCATTTGTCTTTATAATATAGTAATATTAAGCATTGAAATTCATACCTTTCTCTAAACTGGCTTCATGGGGTAAAAGCTGTTCTCCATTGTATATTTGGCCTTTCGCTGGCAGCGTATGTCAATGAGTTTGCTCTTCAGTTAAAGCCTTAAGGTTCTTCAGAAACCCTAACCAAAATGTTTTTATGTTCAGAAGGTTCCTGAACACTTGGGAAGAGCTACTAAGGCTAGTCACTGCTGTGTAGCTCCTTGCTGATATTATGATCTGGATGCAGGCTTGGACATCTCAGTCAGCATCACTGGCAACACCCACCTACCTCTCCCTTTTTAAAGCATATACCAGATGTCCCATTTCATCTTTAATGATACTGCTACCAAAAGTTCCTCAATACCTGCTTGTTACACAAAGTTGGGAAGCATAAGGTAATCACAAAGGTAATTAGATGATCCTGAAGACTGGATTGTGAGAAACAGGGAACAAATCCAATAGTAAAATAATCTATTTAAGAATTAATAGGAAAAACTCTGCATAGGAAGTTGGAAGCATATCTATAGTGAATAAAGAAAAAGGATGACGGAAGTATTTGATGATCTTGTAAATGTCCAAGCCAAAAATGGGCACAGCTATGAAGGCAACAAATATGGTACAAGCATGTATTAGGTGAGATCCTTCCAGTAGGTAAAGAGTAATATTAGAGAAATTACATGAGTCACTGGTGTGACCCCATGTGGTCATCTAGTGTATGTAGGGTTGTAGTTATGCACTTTCCAGAAAGGCCCAGGGTACTCTTTCAGTCCTGTATTTGTGCCTACTTTCTCTACAAGCTGTGTAAAGGCTTGTTGTGGACATGAATTTCAGTGTGCAAGAAGCTTCCTACATGTTGGCACTTGTGCCCAGGGGATTCTCCTTCTGCTGGTTTGATCTCCTGATGCCTTACAGTCATCATCCAGGTGGCCTCAGTATGGCCTCCAGATAGCATCCTTCATCGTACCTCTGTGGGGTGTGACTGCCATGTACTGTACCTGCAGGTGATTTTAAATGCAAGGTGACAGTCAAAATAACACTGAATAGCTACCTTCAGTCACAGAAAGAAAGTGTTTGCTTAAGATTAAAACATTGTATTATTCACTTGATTTTTTTTCATATATTTGAGGTATGTAATGATAGGAAAACTTTACAGGTTCAGAAATTCAGATTAGATTAAAAGCCAGCATTTCAACCACTTTGTCTGCATCTTCCACTTACTTAGATTGTAGAGCTATCTCAAATCTGAGAAAATGGATTGGAGATCTTGAAAAGAGATTTTCTGATGTGATTTCTTCTCCTTTTTTTTCTTTTTTTTTTTTTTTTTTTTTTTTTTTTT
>NW_020799095.1:9453339-9531237 GCF_003259725.1 Athene cunicularia | reverse complement strand
TTTTTTTTTTTTTTTTTTTTTTTTTTTTTTTTTTTTCTTTCACAGCCCGGAAAACTAATAGCAATTTCTGGGCTACCATAATAATAGCATTTTTGAACTTCAGGCTACAGATAGATGTGGTAGATATATAATGACAGGCTCAGAAGGTGCAACTGGTATTTAACTACAAAAGGATCTACTGTAAAAGAAAAAGACCCTGTAAACAGTGATGGGCAATATAGCTATAACAGTATAAGGATACTTAAATTCTGATTGTCTGAAATACTGTGCAAGACCAAAATCATTTGGCACTGTGTCTACACAGTATGTTTAACATGGGTTTTGTTCAGACCTGTGTGTTGTGGTTTATCCTGCTCTGTGCTGCCCATCCCTGCTGTTTCCTCTCCATAGCACAGATGCAATGTTGACCGTGACCACCAACCATTTCTTGAAAGCACGCTATCCTTTTGCTCAGAAGGTCGTTGGTATTTTAGCATGATGGTGGTGCTGGTATCAGGATCCTTTTCTTAGTATCAGAATCATGAAATATTCAGAAGGTATTGCTCATCTTTGCCTAAAACTCCAAGACATCATGAGTGTTGATGGGTTGGAATAGGAGCTCTTCACATGTTATCCAAAATGTTTATCATAGCAAAGGTTGACGTGCCAGAATTGGCCAACTGGCATGAAAAAAACATTTCACTTTCTTGGGAAAGTGCTATCACTTTGCTGCCTTTTAGGAACTATAGTTGTTTTCTGAATTACAAGTGGTTTGCATAAAGAACATAAATTGCTGTACTCTTTATCACTGCTTACTGTATGACAAATATACAGTCCAATTTTTCAAGTGTGGTGTCTTGAAAATGAATGTCTATTTGAAATGAAAACCATTTCAGTACTTGAGCATCCTCCCTCTGGAACAGGCTGGATAATAACATGTTCATCACCTTGGGTTATTTTAATATTTCCTGAAGCCTGCACAAGATGCTTTCTATTTTCTTGTCAAAACAGACTGAAATGAAAATTATTTTTAATAAAGTACAGTAATCACAGTGTGATCACCAAGTGCATCTCTCTTGTCAGATTGTTTCTTCCTACTCGTGAGTATTTACAGTTACTTAATGTTATGATTGCTGAGCAATCCAGCATTGAGAGCAAGAGAATGGAATATTTCAATTCTGACAAAGAGCACTGGGTGATACAGAACATCCTCCTTTGCCTCCTAGAATAGTATCATTGTTTAAACCTAATGCTGGAAGAGTTGACTGATGAAGGACTTAATTTTTTTTTTTTCCCTAGTATTTCATTGATGTCTTCTATACGTACCGTAGACTGAAAGCAGAGCTCCCACTTATACTCTGTTTTGTTGTCCATGTCTGTCCATAAATGCCTGCTAGAGTGCCATGCAGATAACATGCCTGAAAGGTGCTTAGCATGGCGATATTAACATTTGTTTCTAACAGTCTGTGGGAGCACTGGACTTAGTCTCATAGCTTCTTAGGCTATATGCTCTTCTGGTGAAGAGCTGGTAGATAACTTGGTTAGCTTCAGGTAAACTGAGGTCTACTATTTAGAAGAGAAAATAGTTCGTATGGGCACTGGGAGCTTTCAGAGATAATGGCTGATTTTATTTTTATTTTTTTTTTTCTCTAAACTGTTTCTGTACACCAGGGTTTTTTACTCAAGTCGTTCAGCTCTAAAATAAGTGATGGACAAATCTCAAGAGATTTGGTTTCATATCTTACCCAAACATTATCCAAGCTAAGTAAAGCTCTGGAGTCTGCATAACTGAGCATGAAACCTCAGAAGAGCAGACTTTCTCATGAGAGTGTCAGTGTTTCCTGCTGGCTGGAAATACCAAGAAAATAGTCTTTCTTGTGGTATTTTGGAGCTTCAGTATCTGGACGTTGCCGTAATCAGATGAAAGTGAATATGAAAAATAATTGTTTAATAAGTGAACCCCTTTTCAGTTTGGGATGTGAGGTTCCTTTCGAGTTTTCCAGTGAAGCTGTTAATTGATATGGTAACTCTTGCTGAAAGTAGATCTTAATCTGAAACTGCAAGTTCTGGCTATTTTGTTCTGGGTGTTGCGAAATATTATCACTTGTGAGTCACCGACTATTTCTTCAGTCAAGGGAAGAAACTGCTATTGTATCCTTCCCTCCCTTTTATGTAAATATGTAACTAAGCACTGCTCTTGGAGTACTTGTTTTTTGGGAGAACATTCTGCTTTCTTCAATCACTGCTTCAAGTGTGAAATTCAGCTCAGCTGCAGAGCCACAACGAATGTCTCGTGCTAAACAAGTCTAGTAAAAAATAATCTTAATAATTACATTATATAATTAATACACCGGTAAGAAGTGTTATGGTGCTAAATAACTGTAATATGAAATAATGTGTTGGTTTACATGGAAATTATAGACATGAGGTATCCCTGTATTTAAAAATAGAGTTCATTTTGGATTTTGACAGTGAATCAATGGGACTTGCAGAGAGAGTAACTTCAAAAGTTAAAGATGGAGAAGTGTGTTTATCTCTTGTCCTTCTGCCACTGCAAGATTTACAATATGTTCTTTTCTTTATTCGGTCCATATTTAGTAACTCGAGCAATGAGTTTTCCATCATTGGCTTTGTATGATTAATCCAAGTTCGTGCTGTTAGCCGAATACCAGGAAATATTTCTCAACTTCTCTCCGTTTATTTTCACCAACATTTTCATTCTGTGACAGGTCCTCACAAAGTCTTATGTCTCACTATTTATGCTGGTCATGTGCTGCAGTTTTGTTGCCCATAGGTACTCACTCACATCTAGGTTTACTTTTAAGGCCCCGAACGCTTGGCATACTGTTAGGGATAATCAGATAGAGTTCTGCTGTTTGCAAAATCTGGATTTTTACGGCTATATTTGTGTTCCTTCCAGAATTTTCTCCAGTTTGACAGTCTTTGTTGTTCTGAATTGTCAGGAATGCAGTGTAAATGTTGGGAGAGGGTAGTCAACATCATTTTCTTGATAGGTATATTTCCTAAATTTGTAGTGCTCACCCCCTCTCCCCCTTGCTGTTGTTATTGCAACCATATTTCACAGAGTGCTTTTGTCAGTTTTGAGGTCTGCTTCTGTTTTTTTCAGAGAGTATGTTTTTGGAAGGATTACTTTCCAGAAAAATACACATACATATGTATATACATATGGTTATTTATTTATTGTGTAAGTACTTCTTTCCCACATACCAAAATTTTACAGGTTTCTTTGTACTGTTACCTTTACTTATTGGAGAGTGCAAAAATGTTTCAATTTAATAATGTTTTAAAATATAAAAAAAGATCATCATGAGTTCCATACTTGGTTTTGCATGTAAATATCATCATTAGTTGTGCAATTAATAGTAACCTGCGCTCATATACACTGTTTGAATCAAAGTAATTTAATGTTCAAATTAAGAATGTGTTTGCAAACATGTCTAAAAATTGTTTGTTAGTTACCTACAGTGCTGGTTTTCTCCAGTTCTGTTGTTATAAAGGGGATTCAAATAATGCAAGAGGCAAAAGAAATCACTGCAGGAACATAATCAAAGTGACAGTTTTGTGCCGTATTTCCATATCAGGCTAAAGCAAACAAAAAAATTCAGCTGTATATGCATACTTAACAGTGTAGGTGTGTCTCTGGGGAGTGATCTGAAATGAAGGGACTATCTATTCTTTCTCTCATTTAAGACTCTCCATTTCCAATTATTTTTCTAACTATATATTAGCTGTTTTAATTAAAAGGTGATGATTCACCACTTTCTAGCCACTGAGAACATTTTTATAAAGTAGAGCTTTAAAAATAGTAATAATGGAAACTACTTTACTATTACTCTGAGCATTTGGAGCTGTAGGAATATTTTAGCGCAATTTGAACAATGAAAGGAAAAGCTGTTTTCAGTGATTTTGTGTTCAAGGGTGATTCAACCTCTTTGCTTGCTAACTCTAATTTTCCAAGGCTTATAAGACTTTAATTTGATTCTTTATCTGACCATAAAACAATGTCTGAAAATTGCATAGTAAATTACTGGATAATCACTTTTTTTGTGGACTGCCTCATTGTCAGAATGAATACTGCCATTTAAGAGACCCTCTAAATAAGTGCTGGGCAAAAATGAACTTTACAACCAAAATTGACATAAGTTCTTCTGAAATCCAAGTGGTTTCATCCAAGTGTGAAGGAGAAACATCTCACTGATTATTATATATTTGCCTAATGATATATGTATATTAGAGTTTGTGAAAAAACTTTGTGCTGGTGTCTTCAGATGTGTGCATAATGTATACAGATATGTATGGAGGTGACATTGTAAAGTTTTAAAAAAAATGTATTTGTGATAAATATATTTTATTTCATGCTTCCTCAATTCAACAAGTAATTTTGACTGCTGCCTATTTCCTAGGCTGATATTCCTCCCCTCATCACAGCCACTTTTGGAAGTAATTTTCAATTTCCAATCTCTAAGCAATATTAACAAAGACAGTAATGAAAAAAGCAAGCAGTCTCTTAAAATTACATTATCCTCCTTTATGTCCAAACAGCCCCTGCACCTCTTGAAGACCCAACATGTATGATATGCTCAGTCTTGTCTGTTTCGGATTTCAGATCTGATATATTGAATTCTAGGTGGCCAGAAACAAGGATGGGGAACTTCCTTACATTAAAAAGATGTTGTATCCCAGTGGAATCCAGAATTCCAAGTGGTCTGATAGATCAGATGTAGAAAAACAGGTTTAGGTATAACAAAACTGCTGTAATTACATGTATGAAAATTTGGGTTTATCTTTAAAAGGAAAATTCTCCACTATTCTGCAATTTTATGCAGAATTTCACAAATTTTATGTTGCCAAAAAAGTCATCAGAGCTGGAGTCCCTCCTTCACTGTAGCTTCTCCCAAACTCCCATCTCAGCCACGAGCACAGAGGGACATGCAGGCATAAGAAGGTTGTGTGGGACAGCCACCAGTCATCATTTCCTGTCTGTCAGGCTGGACTTGTTCTCCTATCGATGGGAAGATACTAGCCTACAGAAACAAAGCATTAAAACTTTTGATAAAGTGAGTTTGTTGACATCAGTACAAACAAAAGAGCCTCCTCACTATGTGTGAGCTCTCCATCAGTATATTTAGGTACTTTTTAAATAACAAGATCATTTACCCAGGCACGTTAGTTGAATTAACATACAGACTCCATGCCGGTCTCCTGGCTGAGTGTGTGTGTGAGAGTTGGAAAATGCAGAGTACTAGTTGACTTGAATTTAAGTGATTTAAAGCAGCACCTGGCCAGAGGTCAGACGTGATGTTTGGCCTTGTGGCAGGGTGAAGCTGAGAGCTCACCAGCCCTAGCTTATCCTCCCTCATTCATCATGGCTTCTTTCTCAGCCCCCTGCCAGAGATTACTGCCTTTGCAGAGCTCCAGCTCAGCGGCATGCCAAGGCGCTCTGCTCCTCACTTCTGGGAAAGCATATTTCTACTGCCCTTTGTTTTTTCTTGTCTGTTCACTTGGATCATCAAGACAGAGCTGGGATGGATGAAGAGCTGTGGCTGGCTGCGTGTTGCCCTTTCACACCCTTCAGTGGCCATTGGCAAACTGGTTCAGGGGGCAGCGCCAGCAGGAAGGAGGGAGCCGCTGCGAGGGCCTGGGGGCGTGTGGTCAGGGCAGAAGGAGGGCAGAGCCCCACCGGTGCGCGTGCAGATGAGTTCAGTGGCCATGACCGCTCCCTTTCTGATGGCCACAGCAATGATGTCTGCTGACAGAGAGTCTTCCATGCAAAAAAGCACCGTAGTGTGCTAGCTATAAGTACTAACTGGGGGACCAAACTTCCAGGATACCCTGAAACCTCTGTCCCCTTTCACTTCCAGTAATTAATGTCACTTCCAGCAGGGACAGAGGAGCAGACTCAGTTCTCCATAAAGGCAGCCAGGCCCACGGTCCTGTCACTACATGAGTGGAGCTTCCCTAGAGGTGGACTGTGAAGCTCACATGCACCAGTGAGAGCTCACCTTTGCTGTGTGCCACCACTCCAGCACTTTGCGATAATTGTGGGAACCACAAGTGGCAGGCAGTCCCTTAAATTATTTGGCATTACCCTTAAGTACCCCATCAGTCAGGGCGATTCAGAGTTTGATGTCTAAGAGCTCTACACACCTGCAATTACTTAAATCCACAAAATTGCACCCATAGGTATTTGCAGGCACAAAAATGTTGGCATAAAATTAGAGGCCATTTCCTAAAACCTGTGCCTAAATTTTGATGATATACTGTATGAGGGGTTGTTATTTTGAAATGGATTTGTGGAAAGCAATTGAAAATCTCCAGGCATCCCATCTGTGTTTAAAGTAACAACAATAACAAAACTTTAAATTAGCATAGGAGATTTAAGACATTTCAGGAAAACATTGATTAAATCTGCCAATGAAATGAACGTGTTTGGCGAGTGACCTAATTAGTGTACACTTGGTTCTTTTTCACTGCACTGCTTACCACTAATTGCTGTTCAGCTGGTCTTCTCCTGACAAGTAAGAAAAAACAAGGATGAGGGATTTGTTGAGGAAATAGTGACATTCAGTTTTAATTCATTTGAACCTGCTGCCAAGCTTAATTATGGAACTGAGAAACTGAGACCGGGAGGCCCCCAGCCATTTAGGTTATAGGAGACAGAGATGTTCAGTGTCTGCCAGTGTACTTGGGTAGCACTTATTGCAGCTAGTTATAAACTTGTGCTTGCTGATGCTTAGCTGTTTTCTTCCCCCCACAGGTACAAAACCACTGGTTTTGTTCCTTAAATTTAATTATTTATATCTAATGGCATCAGACCAAACAAAATTACAGTCATTTTATTTCTTAGAGGAAAAGTTTAACAATTAATCTAGATAGTCTTGAGCTTTTTGGTCTGTGTATTTGCATATACAGACCAGCAATACGTCATTCTGCGAAAAATCCTTGCGATTCTGGAATACTTGTGGTAGCATTGGAGTGCTGGAGTCACCCTCAGTGTAAATATGCTTGAGCTGAGGGGCTCACGTTAGTGATAAATTTCAATTCCTGTCTCTTGAAGCAGCAGGGGATAACACAGCTTTCCCTAGTTGCGTTTGGAGCTATTAAAGGAAAAGGGCAGGATGCATCATGAAAAAAAAGGGGAAATAGTTTTGGTTTTGGTTTCCTGTGGTGGTGATGGATTCATATGAGCAGAGTCTGAAGGTCCTGGTTTAGAATCTGAGTGCGTTTTTCATGATGTTTTGCACAAAAAAAACTGGGGGGGAAAAAAGTATAATCCGTTGACCAGAATATTTACGAGACAGTGTGTGCGCGCGCACACACACAAAAAGGCAGGGAAAAAAGCAGCTGTGGAATTTGAGGCTAGCAGAGGGTGGGGCTGATGGGGCTTGCACTTGTTTTTAAAAGAGGAAAAAGAGATGTAGATGTTTTCTTAGAGCAGCAGCGTCCAATTGGCAGACTCTGGCCTAAATCCCTCCCGGGGGATGCTTCCAGCCAGCCTTCTGCCTTTTCCCAGGAGGAGCCAGGGAACGGTTACTTGAGTAGGGATGGGTGCTAGAGCAGCCAAACCCGCCTGTGATGTACATGCCAGAAGCAGCCAGAGCAGCCCAGCTCTGCTGGTGGGGCCAGAGGGGAGCACAGCCCATGCCTGCTCCAGCCACAGCTGGGGCAGAAGGGAGGGACACAGCACAGGGAGTCTGGGGATTCATTTATGCTATGGGGAGAGCTAGAAGGGTTGTTTCAGGACCCAGCTTTAGCTTCTGTGGGGACTAAGCTTGATCTACCCTGGAAAGTATATAAAGCCAAATAAACAACCCCCCCCAAAACCCCAAGAAAAAAGCCAGTGTTACTTTGTTAGTGCCTGAGACCCAAAAAATGAAGTGAGATTATAAACAAATGAAATATGTTAGTGTAGGTCACCCGCACAGGCTATAAACATCTACATGGAAGAACGTAAACTGTACAGAAAGGCAGCATGCCTGGTTTTCTGTTATATAGCATTGCAGGGTTCTTGTAAGGATACTTGAATGCTGAAACAGCCTGGGAACTTGGCTTCTCTTGTGGCAGATTGATGTTCTTTGGACAGGTTTTTAGCCATGGAGTGATTTTTGTCCTGATGTTCCGTGTGTGGTGGAGAGATGTATTGGGAGGGGGGAGGGCCAGAAAAAAATACTTGGAATTAAAATGAACTTGAGGGAAGGAAAAAGAGCAGCTTTGCAGAGAGACTGGGAGTAGTAGTACTAGAATGCATAATGGGCAGCTAAAGATGCAAGGTTTTTTTGTCTCAGGTCTCTCACTGGATCTCTGTTATGGTTATATAAGCCCCTTGTGCCCATTGAATAAATGTTTAAAAGATATTAATGGTTCTAGATATTATGGACTGTAGTTAATCTTCAATAATTCACTGTTAGATATACCTGATCTCTATAATACAACACTAGAGTATTACACATTCCACTTTATATTTACAAGCAGTACTAACTTGGATGTGAATACTTACCTCGCTGTCTAGAAAGTCATACTAAAAATCATTTCCCTTCTGTTAAAGCATACTAGAATTTTGCACTGCACACTGATAAATATAAAAATCTAACTCTATCTGGTTTTAATGCCAATATTAAAACTTATTTTTGCACTTTCACCTCCTGGTTTTTGGGCACAAACATGGTGAGAAATACACAGAAATTTAGTCTCCTGAGAAGAGCCCCTTACCATCCTAAAAAATAATTTGCTCTTGTTTGATCCAAGCCATCCAGTGACTTCCCAAGGCATTTCAGATTTTTCCCACTTGACGGTTCTGGCTTCTTGTCAGGCTTGCTCACCTAGCAAGATGGAAGCTGCATCTAATTGTATCTGCTTCTTGCTCCCAGAAGCTGCTCTCCCAAAGGGCAAAAGCATTGGAGGAATCCAGGGAGGACTCTTGCTGTAGCATGCTTTTTGGTTCAGAGCAGCATCAGCTTCGCTGCCACTCTGCAGTGAAGAGCTTGGATAACACTGCAAAGCAAAATGTGACATAGAACAAGCCGATTTAAAAATGGCTGAGTAGCAATAAAAAGGGAAAATCAAATGGGGGAATATGAGCAGGTAAAACACCCCCTACCTCCCCAAGTTGACCAAACTCCAGTGCACTACTTCATCATGGTGTTTATTAGATCTGCTGTCCCAGTGTACAGTTTTCTAGGCTTTCCCCCAATCTGTGGTAATGCCCTATCAAACAATTCACCCCAAACCAAAAAAAAAAAAGGAAAACTGAGGGAAGAAAAGAACAGAAAGGTTCAGATCTTGAGTTTGTTATCAAAATAGCACTTTTCATACTCCTTAAGTCAGCAGTTTCTTTAATAATATTGGCTGTTTCTTTTTTCTTATTTCTCTTTCATTTTCTTAAAACTTTGTGAGTGAGGTTTAAGCCAAGAAAACAAAACTTTGTCCATGTGCACAAAATTCCTTCATCATTGGACTAACTCATGCATCACGTAGTGCATACATCGCAAAATAATAAGAAAGAGTTCTTTATAACTTGGGGGGCAAGGTGATCACAAACAAGCACTCTTATACCTAGATTTCATGCAGAGAGGAGAGCAATGAGGCCTCCCAGGAGCAGGAAGAAAGGCTGGCAAAAGAAATAAAGATGGATACAGCAGGAAAGCATATCTGTGGTTGCCTCCTGTATGATGTTTATTGACCTAGTAAATGGAGATGTCTGCAAAGGAGCTGCTATGCTATAAATATGCTTGTGCTAATATTGTTAAAGCTTTCAGGCAGTTCAGTTTCGTCTGTATGGCTTCCCAGGGAGATGCCAAAGAGGTGGCCTCTGGCCACAGCTTGTCCGAGCAGCACGTGCCTACCTGTGCTGTAATTGCTTAATAAGATGTAGTCTGGTGTTTTCCCAGGATGGATTGTGAAATATATGCAGCTGACTCAATAGGTGCTTGGCGAGATTTTAAAATCTTCCTAACTCTGTTGAAATCTTTATGAGCAAGACATTTGAATACTGTTGAAGATCAGAGATAGCTCAGTGATTAGAAGTTGTGAAAAGTCCATTCTTTGTTCTCTTTGCCCTCCTTTGTATCTTTGGGAAAATAAAAATACTTCCAAAGTCGTTGATATCCAGTATGGGATTAACAGCACTGGTCTTGCTTGAACATACCATTCTTGCTGGTTAAAGGAAGGAAAAAAGAGAGGGAAGAAGAGAAGATAGGAAGTGGCTGGCTGATGAATAAACTAAACTAATGCAAATACTGGGAGTAGGAAAGCCACTTAAAAGCAGATGATTATCCCTTGCCAATCCCTAAGATCTAACCTCGCTAAGCTGCTGTTCAGATGATACCCTGAAGCAATTCCTGGTGGGGACCTGGTCCTTGTTCCGGCAGAGAGGGCGGTGAGATGAAAAGGATGTGGTTTAACCAGGCTGTGACTTTATTATTGTACCATCTTCTAGAGCTATCTGGCAGTCGCTTGAAGAGCAGGTTGCGATTTTTCCCTTAATTGCTCCCACTTGCTGGAAGACTGTGTTCCCTGCCCCTACACAGATGGCCCCAGCCTGCCGCAGGGACCTGCTACCCTCCTCTTCTGAAGCTTAATCCTCGTATGGGTTGAAGGGAGAGGGAAAGGGTCTTGTTTTCTCACAAAACCAGCCATTGCAAGCTGTAGCTTTGTATCCCAGGGAGGGCTGTACTGCTACGTCCTCTTATGGAAGAGATGGGGCAGGACTCCAGAGCACCAGAGCCCTGTGAACGCGTGCCCTCCTGCTGCCAGAGACCTTTTATCTGTTACAACAGGCAAAGAGCTGCCTTCTCTCCCCTTCTGCTGCATACCTTCCTGCACTTTGAAGCTTCAGGTCATTACATTTCTTTAAACCCCACTAGGTTCAGGAGGAAAGGGGTGAGAAAGGGAGGTGTGATGACTGGTGGTGGTGGAAGCCTAGAAGACTATGAGACAAAGTGAGAGAATGGAAAGTGTTTCCTTCTTTATAAAAATAATCTTAATCTATGCACATACACATGGATAATAATGAAAATGTCTATTTTTCTGTTTATTTTTCAGGTTACGGTTTTGTAGATTTTGACAGTCCGGCAGCAGCACAGAAAGCAGTAGCATCTCTCAAAGCAAATGGCGTGCAGGCGCAGATGGCAAAGGTAAGAGCAGCCATGCTATTACTGGATTATCTGAGGTGTTAGGTTAAATTTCCAAGAGTTTATTTTGCTCATGTTTTTCTTAAGATTTTGAATTGCTTATTCAATTATTTTTTTTGTTCTTTGTCTCCAGCACCTTACTCATCCTGTGGTTTGTCTGTGTTCTTGAGAGCTGTCTCATGCGATGGGTTCTGCTCTGATAGTCTCTCTCTGCCCCTCTCTCCTGGAGAGGTTTGTAAGATGCAGAGCACTGAGCCGGCAGAGCAGTTGGAAATGCCTTTGTGCAGACTGCAGTGTGAAAGAGTTACTTTTTCTTCACCTTGGAGTTGTCTTCATTTGGTTCCTTTGCCTTGGAATAGTTATTCTTTTCTGATGTGCCTGGTGAACTTTTCTGAAGGAGTAATTGACTGAACATAAGGAAAGTTTGATCTGCCTCGGTTTGGCTTCTCTTGTCTTTTTGTTTTGAGGACGTAAATAGAAGTGTAGCACATTGCTGAAAGAATAGATGCTGGAGGTTGTCTGGAGGTGACTTGTGCCTATTGTTCAGAGAGGCTGCAGGAACCATGCTGTATGTCTTAGAGCAAGTGCAGTGAGCTCAGATACTCTGGTCCTGGAGTTGTCCTTTGTCCCCAGGCAAAGAGGCTGACAGGGAGAGAGGGGTTATAGTAAATGACCGTCATGTGCTCCGGCTGTTGCCTTTCTGAAGGCATAATAATGTGTCTTTGGGCTCTAGACTGTGTCGGCCAGCAAAAATAGCAGTTGCTTTGTACTTCAAAAATGCCTTGCCTTAGAATCACAAAAAGCCTTTAGTATTGTCTGATGTAGTTTCTGCAGAAATGATGCTGGCCTAGAATCTCAAACAGTAAAAACAAACAGGTGATTACAAAACCACAGGCAAATCAAACAGCCACCACATTTGAGGAGTGTCATTTAAAGGAGTGCTGGCCATTTAAGCCTTAGTTTTTCGAACAATATCATACTAAAAAATTTTTTTTTTTAACAAAAAAAAAAAAAAATCCTTGATGATAAATGAAGTTCTTTTGCCTTCTACTGAATTACACTCACCGTGTCTTAAAGTAACTGGATGTTATCCGTGTATTTCTGTTTAACAGTGCCCCACAATGCAAGCTATGCTGTTTTATTGGCTCTTAGTTTTTATTGACATGTGGTGATAAAAAATACTTGCTTCAAATGGGTAAAAGATGGTATGCTGAAGAATGTGAACACCTACTAAGGACTGTGCTATTTTATTTCTCAGATATACTGCATCTTCTTGTTAAAATATAGTCAATTTGACGCATTAGTCAAGCTGTGAGAAAGAAACCAAAGACAGGAGATATGTTTTGTCCTACTAGTTGATATCAAATAACCATTTCTGGGGAGTAGATCTCTTAACTACATAAATCTGTAAAGCTGTAGATTTAAAATTAGAGATTTAAAGATAGGATTGAAAGATAAATCTATATTTGGTATTCTTATGATTCAGAACAATGAACAATTTCAGCACTTGCATGTGTGGAAATACCAAAACAGAAGGTGACTTAAAATACTGTGTGTTTGGTTTGTCCAGTATTTTGGGGGCTAAAAGCAGTCTGATGCTTTCAGAGTGGGAGGTTTGTTTTCTGGGAGATCAGTGGTGGGAGTAGTTTTTTGTCCTGCATGATTTTGAAGCGTGTGTACATGTTTGTTTGCATAAGACAGACTGTATTTTTATTATTTAGCCATGGTGTCTGGAATCCCAGATAGGTGCTTTTTAGTGCGTTTGATAGTTCAAGATAAATATATAACTGACTTTTTCTATCTTTGAAAAAAATCACAGTATTTAGAAAAATGGGGATTCAAAGAAAATTGAGACGACACTGCACAAAGTACCTCACATTGTGGAGAAACACAAGCCTGGGAAAGCAAATCTATCTGGAGAAACATGTTAGTTCTTGCACATGTTGGAAGCCAAGTTGTGTAACAGCACTGAAAGACAAATTTTACCTGCCAGTGTCTGAATTAACAGTGATGGCTTCAAAGAGGTTTGAAGACAGAGGCAGAAGAATAAGTTAGCCTCCACTTCTGGAAGTTTATCCAGAGCAGTTTTGTTACCAGAACTGCATTAATTAGTGTTGAATGGTGGCTATCAAATGAAATCAAAGAAACAAGAGTAAGTGTGAAGAAACTACCTAAACCTTTTGCATGACATACCTTTCAAAAATAGTCAGTGTCCTGTATCTTTTGTTCTGCATTGCAAAGCAGTGAAAAGGCCCCGTGTAGAGGCCCAGGAGAACACTGCAACCTGTGTTCAGCAAATGTCAAAAATCTAAGTCCAGTCGTGGATGCTTTTGAGTAAAGGTGAAAGAGGCATTGGCCAGCTTTTGCAATGCGCTGGCCTTCTCCAGTGGTATGCTTAAGTGTCGGTATAGTCTGTGATGTTTTCCTGGAGAGAAATCTTGCTCGGAAAGAGAAGTTCTTTTGTAGTTTTAACACAATATAACTTTTCTCATAGAAATCCAGGAATCTTCTTTGAAAAACAAAAAGCAGAACTGAACTCCCACCCATGTTGGCTAGCAGAAGTATCTTGTGGATACTTCAGTAAAATATACTCATTTTATCGATGCTTAAATACAGGCACCTCCCTCATTTTTATAGCATTTGGACACCTTTTTGGCTGATTTTATTTCAGAGTGCTGCCTCTGGAAGAAGGTTAAACTTTGGTGGATTGATGCTCCAAGTCCCATCACTGTTGGAAAACTTGTTCTGCTGAGGCTAATATACCCCGTAAACCTACTCAGGGGAAAACATCATTAAATGTGTTTGAATCTCTCTATTTGTTCTCTTGGATGCTGTTTAGCCTGATGTGAAGTAGCCAGGAGAGGAACAGCAGCATTATGCCTGCAGAGGTAGTGGTGGCATCTGGGAGGTGAGGTCTCATGGGCCCATGGACAGCTACCCGCTTGGTGGGACAAAGACCCTCGCAGCCTCCCATGACAACAGATCTCCTGTGAGATCTGCATGAGGCTCTTGTGCTCACGTGTGTTGTCACCTTACCTCTAGCATTTCTCTCACACAGGTACCTGAAGCAGAAGCTCTGACTACTGCCACTCCTGTGTCCAGTGAATTTCAAGTTGTCCTTCCTTTGCAGAAGTGCTTATTAACAATTTAATTTATTGAGAAGGATTAATGCTATGGAGCTGCTGAGTGACGGTTTCTCAGCTGGCCTGTCTTATTTTATGGTGTGCTTCCTGCTTGACTTTGGAAGTAACTCAAACATGCAGGTTCTTTTGTATGTATGTAGTACCTTCGCGTCTAGGCTCGTAGAGTCCAGGTGGGTTTTTGGTTTCATTTTCCTACTAAAAGCAGCACAACTAAGATGCCATGGGATAATCACACAGGAATTACTGATTTGTTTGTCTCTGTGTGCTAGGGACTACATAAACACGACACAGAAAAGACAATGCTATGGGCATGGCTTATATATCATTTTGGGTTTTCCCATCTCCTCCTTCCCTCCATTTTCTAGAAAAATGTTAGAGACAGAACATGGAAAATTAATAAGGAGAATTTTAGTAATATGGGAGTTGGCTCAGACAAGTAGGCAAGGAAGCTAGTACACGTGAAAAACGTATCAGTGTTCTAATAAAATCTGTAGCCACGTCTATTCTTGGGATTTGTAATAGTCCTTCATCCAGAATTACATATTCATGAGGACACTTCTTAATCTGCTTTATATGTATGCTTTTAATGGTGCCAAGGAGTCTAAATGACCTGAAGAATCAATAGAAGTCTGTTGTCTAAATAAATTTGAGTGTCTGAACTTGTCAGCCTGAAGTTGGTGGACTGTGCTATCACTTTATACCTTCATGGACATTTTGGGGCTCTCTACCAACTTTTATTTCCAGTTCTAGTCTTCTCAACATTTATGTAAAGTGGAAGTTCAGGCAAAGGTAGGTTCTTACAGAGTGTATCTAATAGCTTCTTTAATATCTAGCGGCCCATCAAGAGCACTGAAACAAACACATTCACCAAGGAGGTGTTCTCAATCCTGCTGTTATTTAAGTGCATTTATAAGGATTGAAAAATGTATTTGATGATGCGTGTCTTCTCTTGGGTTTTCCTTTTGTATTTATGATGCATTTAGACACCCTCAGCAGCTGTGTGGGAAATATGGACATTGAAGAAATATTTAATTAGCACTGGCAGTTGTCTAAGTCCAGTGGACATTTCTTGACTACTCTGCTGCAATAATTGTTATCCAGAGGGTACACTGAAAGAACTGGTTCTGAAAAAAAGGACTGTGCCAATAGGCTCTGGTGTGCTTTGCTCAACAAGAGAATTACAGGATGGGATTTTGCTTCTCACGTGATATTTTTCTCATCTCTCCATCATGCAGAAGCTTAAATACAAGAAGTAATCACCATCTAGGTAAAACATAAAAGGGACCTGTTTCCCACAGGACAGAACCAAGCATAAGAGCTTCTGAAGATGAACAGAGAGCTGGTTGCTCTGTAGTTAAATAGATACTTTTTCTCCAAGGACCAAGGAAAAGGAAATCCCAGAGAAGAATTTTGTTTATTTTCCAGGCTTTTGCGTAGGTTTCAGGAATTGCTTTGGTATGAGTCAGCTGACCAAATAAGTCCATTCTGCCTCCTCATTTTTCAGCTTCATTTTCTCTTCTTTTTAAATTGCTTCCCTTTTTTCTCTGTCATATACCAGTACTCTAAAGGGCCATTCCTTAAAATGGAAACTACAGAAAATGGAAAGATCCTCCAGTGAAAAGCCTTCTTCCTAATATTTTTTTTTTATATCTAGATGTTTAATGGAAAATTTTAATTCTCTGTATTTTGCAGTTTAAAAATTCATGAAAATATTAAATAAAAATGCTATCCTTACAAAATAAGAAATACAGAGTATACACTAAACATCCGATACTCTTAACCCCACAAACCCCCTTAATTCATTATTGAAATGTCTAAAAATTATAGCTAACCAAACTTCAGGATACTGGATGTTTGCATTTTCGTACAGTATTTGTGTATAAGAGCCATATTGACTGAGTTAACTTTCCTTTTGATACCAAAGCAGGATTCTAGGATTTTTAGAACTCAATATTGAAATTGTCAGGCTTCGTTTTAATCCTATTCTTTAATTATCTGATCATTCTCCCCCCACCCACTCCAACCCCTCCCAACCCCATCAAACTGTTCTATGAAGTCAAATATTTTTATTGGCTCTGTAAAAGATTTTTTTCGTTTGCTGCTATAGCAGAAGATGGTGACTCTGGAAACCCCAGCATGCTCAGCAATGTAGGAGAAGCCGAGAACTGTGGTGTGCTGATGCTGGCCACCTTCCACGTCGTTTCCGAACAAATTACACAGCCAAACGTGGGCTGCTGCTTCTTCACCAGTTGTCAGAGACATTTGGCATAACTGGGTGTATGTGTGTGGAGCACTCTGCTGTGAACACTTCTCTTATCTTCCTAAAATGTTAACTATCTCTCCCTATGCTTGTGCACAGTACATACTGACCGACCAACACTGAACTGAATCTTTAACAATCCTGGGTTAAATGGCAATGAAAAACTGTAGCTGGGAGGAAGTGAAAGGTGGTTTGGTTTAGATTTGGAAATTACAGGTGCCAGTGTCTCTCTCCTTTGGTTTCTTTTACCAAGTCAACCATACCAAAGGAGGCCTTCAGAAGCAATAACCACAAGCCCTAAGTTTCATATAGTGCCACTCGTCAAAGCCATGCCCTCCTCATCCTCTCTCACCTGCTTACCTGTATTGTTGTTTTGCATATACTAACTTTCATTCTTGTAATGGGGAAATCGTAATTTCCCAGCTGGAACTGGCCCTTAAGTGCAGGTTTTGTAAATATAGGGTATTTTTCCATTCCTTAAAGCATAACAATTGACAAAGCATTGAAGAGGTGCTAAATTATTTGTTTGTATCAGATTTTATCAAAAACTTTCTCAGGACAATGTGCCTTTCCAAACCTGGAAGTTTTATTCCAGATGAAATAATGTCTAAATTCAGGATTCAAATCACAGATGTGCTATAGCAAAGTGCTAACTTTAACGTTCAGAAAATCTGTGGTAGCAGATGACTCTGTCTTATGAGATTCTTAGACAATCAAGACTAAAGCAGTGAGCAACTTTGTAAAAAGAGTGATGAATTGGGGTGACAGCAAAGATGTGTGACATTATGGAGAGACTTCATAGTCTCATCTAGCCTGGAAAATTTCATGCTTCTACCTGAGAACTAATGATAGCCAACATAAAATGAGCCTATGATCTTGTTCTTGCTTTTAGACACACATTCACAAGCCAACATAGAATGCATTACCTTGAAAGAAAAACCTCAAGTAATCCTGGAGATATTAAAATCCAGCTGTCCTTTCAAACTTGCCTGTATTGCTCCTAAAAACATGTAGGTCAGTATGAAAGGGGATGTGCATCAGCAGTGCTTGTGCCGCACCTGCCAGATTTATACACAGAAATTTCTTTGGGGGTTTTCAGAAGTGCTTAACTTAGCATAATTCTACTCTCTTGAAGTGAATGGGACTTCACTGTTGGAGAGGAATTAGGTCAGTGCTATGTTCCTTTGTTCCCAAAAATCTTAGCTCAGCACCTTTCTTAACCACTAAGTTAGCTTAGAAAATCTTACGGCACATACAATCATGTTTATTCTCTAGCTATCACCTCAAATAGACCTTGCCGTGGTATTTTACTTCCCTTTTCAATCGCTGCTTTAGTTTCTAGTTTGACTTGATTTTTTTTTTTTTTACTGTAACTTCATCTAAGATTAAAACGTTCCTCTGCCTTTGAAAATTGCAATGTAAATAATCAGTAAATATATCCACCTCCATGCTACTCATGCCCTGCACCACAGAACAGATGCTGATAAGTGAAAGATGTAGCCAACTTTTAGGCTGGAGAATAGTGGAATTACTGGGTTCTTTTCAGGTTATGAACTTCAGCCAAACAAAAATTGGCCTTTTTTCATAAATACACATTGTTCTTGACTTTCCTCTGACTTGGAAGACATTTGAATTGGTAATAATACAGCTGAAATCCACAGAGCTTTGGCAATTTAAGCTGGAGAGAATGGGGCTCCCTATCTTTAGGATTCATACAGCTATACATCTTGGATGCTCTTACGCACTCTTTGCAAACCCTTTATGTTTGCAGAACAGGAAATCTGAGTCTTGCAAATGAGTTAAACACTGGAGTCAGATTAATTCTTTTTTCCCTCCATACTCAGGAAACTCCAAACGCCCCATGGAGGAGTTATCCGACCACAACTATGCAGCTTGGGAATCTGCAGCTCAGACTGAGGGAAACTATGTTCTAATTTCAGTAAGCACATCTTTACTCACCAGGAAAAACCCAGTGCACTCTGAAATGATCAAAAAAATGTGGTTTTAGAAAATATTACTGTGGTAGAAAATGGACGTAGCCTTTCTTCCAGTGACATGTCATTTAATCATGTTCTTCTGTAGCTCAGCATGAGGACGATGCTTTTGTAAGGTGAGAAACAAAAAATCATTGTATCTAGCATGCTTCCTCGGGAGGAGGAGGAGATGATTCACATGACCACCAGTGGGAAGATATGTGCATGCTTTCTTTTTTTTTTTTTTTTCTATCTTCACTTTGTCTGGACTGAGATACAGATTCAACAAAGCAATGCAATTTCTGTGAAAATCCAGCCACTTTCAGATTATTTTCCTTGATTTGGAAAGCAGGTGTGCAAACTTCAGTAGCATTTCTTCTGAGTTGATGTGAGTGCCTGTGTAACAGCTCATCAACCTTGAAACACACAGGTGCATATTCTGCCAGTAAACACAAATCTACTAATAATATGCATAGATATTCCCTGTGCACATATGCATCCCCCTCTGAATATCTAAATGCTACTGTATTAGTGAATATTCTGCTTGTTATTTCCTTATTAATAAATGTCTCCCATTCAACCGACATGTCTGAGTGGTGGCTGCAATCTAAATAAATTTAGGTTTAGATGCAGTTTTGTTCACTAATGAATGATAATTTTTGTCACTGGGAAAACCCTCTATTTTTCCATTGTATAAAATTATCAGATTAGGCTCTCCTCATGATAGATGCAACAAACTGAGTCATGACAGCAGGTCACTGAATTTTTCAGTCCTTGGTCTTTCCCTTTATGTGTTTGTGCCTAGAAAGGGAGGTTATGATGAACTGTTAAATTCTATTTGCAGTCAAGTTAGACTAACTTTGATGTGATCAGAATAAATGTAAGTGATATAAGAATGTAAAACTGGCCATACTGGGCCAGAACAAAGGTCCCTCTGACATCAGATTCTCTTTCTGATAGTGTGCTGTAGCGCTTGCCAAGAGAGGAGTACAAGAACCAGGCAAGCATCTGAGGATACTTTCCCAGAATACTCTCCTAGCCTCCAGCAATTTTCAGTATGGGGTTTCCTGAGCTTGTATTGAATAGCCTTCTGTAGAACTGCCTCCCCACCCCCAAATAAAGAATTTATCCTGCCTTTTTGGCATTTAAAATTTTGGCAGCACAGCATCCAGCCATAAAAAAAAATTCTTCTGTTTAACTATATGTTCTTTGAAGAACCATCTTCTTTGCTTGCTCTAGACATGCAATGTTGATTTCATTGATTGCTCGCTAAATTTTTTATTGGAAGAGACAGAAGGCTCTTGTTTCCTGTGGATCTTTTCCATGCCACTTACTATTTTATAAAATGCAATCATAACTTCCCTTAATCCCTGTTCTTTTTCCGCTTTTAAGAAAGATATGCCAAGATGTGCATGGGTAAATAAGGATGTGGTTCTCAGAAGCAAGAAGCAGTTGCTAAGTAATGAACATGAAGCATGGTACAGTGTTTTTGTAATACGAGAGCACAGCTGATAGGAAGTTTAGAGGGCCATTTTATATCAATATGCTGAACGTGAGGTGAGTATTGCTAATGCTGTGTGGAACTGGAGCCTGGGAAACAGGAGAATGAGCAGACAGAGGAAGGGTACATTTGGCTGGTATCAGATCTTTTGTAAGGTGTCCTCACTGTACAAGGATAAATGCACATATCTGCTTAAACCTAGGAAGATCAATTTTTTTTAAATAAGAACTGTCAGTTTTAGACGAATGTACCCAAGAAATAATTGTTAAAAAAAAAAAAAAAAAAAGTAACATAACTATTCCTTTAAAACAGCAAGTGAAGAAAGTACAACCCCGTGTAATATTTTCAGTGTTGTGTCAAAAGGAAATACATGCAAGAAAATCCCCACGTCTGTGTATAAATAAAGCATTATAAATGGCTGCCTTAAGTTTTGGAATTATTTGATCTCAGTTTTCCTTAAATCTTAGATCAAATTAGTGACTGTCATATTGCTGTACAATACCTGAAACTAATGCTACTGGTGGATCGCTGTCTGGCCAATTCTGCCAAGCAGACTTGAGGATATTGCCTTTGACAGAGGCTACTGAAGTACCCCTGTGCATTTTGTCTTGCGCTCACTGCTTGGGCATGATACTACCATCAATCCTGCAGCATGTGCCTTCATATCAAAAAGGAGGAAAGGACTGCAGCAGATTTCATGCTGTGCAGATGAATCCTTATTTAGGAAGGATGTATATTAATGCTGTTCTATTTTGCCTAGGGCTTATGAAGGAAAATGACCCTTTTATGAGCCATATTCCAAAATGATGGACACATGGAAGAAGCTAGGGACCCTAAATTGCCATTTTCTCTACCTGTGTAGGCAGGAGTCTGTTTGATTCCCCAAAAAACTATACAGAGGGATGTCCTGGGGACCTCTGGGAGGCTTACATCTACCAAAGACACTCCTTACACTGCAGTAATGGAGGTACATCAGTTATTTCCTGGACTACACCTCATAAATTTGCAGTCTCAAAAACCATGAAGAACAATGAAAACTTTAATGATAGCAGCTATAAATGTATTTTTGTAGTTGGAAAAGTTGGACCTTCCCCAGGTGAACACAGAATTAGAATGGATAGAATATTTGATAAGAGGTAAATTTTTTTCCCCTGTTAGAATGGATATAACTTTGCTTATCTGAGTGCCAGTAAAGTAACTAAGCTGGTTGTGTTCAGTAACGACCACTTGTCAGTCATCTGCAATCCTGATGTTTTTATCAAGATTCAAACAGGAATAGAAATAGTGAAGACAGGGAGTAAGAGATGTTTGATTTTTGAAGTCAGAACATTTTGGAGTTGGGATAGTTAAGGCTTGGTGCTGAAAAACTTGACTTTGAATTCCTTAGAAGAAGTGGACAACTTTCTGAGAGTTGTCACTGAAGTCTGCCTCAGACATTATTTCTTCATGCAGTTAAATCATTCTTGGTTCTCAAATGCAGCTGATAGACAGGTAAGGAAAGATAAGATGCCTTGAAGAAAGACTTCACCATCTTCAAAGGTATTTTTGCCACTTTACTATCCCAATTAGTTAATACATGATGTTGTTTCAGTTCTGTCTCTCTGTATATAGACATATGGGTTTTTAGCATGTGCATGCACAGTTGATAAGTACTCAAGTAACTATATTTATATAAATGTATAGATGATCATTTAGAAATATTCTTGAAAAGATTTTGTAATATAATGCAGTTCTCATGAGTAGCAAAAAGTATTGCAGTGGTATTTTTATAGTAAGTACTGTTGGGAGTGTGACTATTTACTAGTAATTCTTCTAAGCACTGGGAATAAAATGCTGTGTGTTTTTTAAGAATGTTCTGTAGAAATAGGAAGGAAATTAGAGGTAAATTAAATCTTGGTCACGTTCAGCCAGCATTTTTCCATCTGTCAGCAAAAACTGGCAAAAACCAAAACAACAACAAAACTGTAAAGTCTGAGATGAGATTTAGTGATTTTTTACTGTCTGCTTTAACTGTGCCTATGACTTGAAATAGAACTACACAGCCTCAGAGTTTCCTAGATATTTCCATAACTTATTTGTCCATTTAGCATAAAAGGTTATGATCCCACCATTTATCTAAACATTTTCCTAGTCACCTACTCCAATTATAGCTTGTTCTAGAAAACCAGGACTATCATTTATATGGCTGTGTTGCTTTATTATAGCGATGCAGGATGTGGAGTTAGTGAAGGGAGGGTCTCTGCAGCATCTTAGCTTCCAAAAAATCTTTTCCCTTGCTTAAAAAACTGTTTGTCAGCGAAAGGTCACCACTGCTAATAGCATGACCTAATTCACGTCAAACCGCCTTCTTATTGTACAGCACGTTTCACATGGTAAAATTGTGGGTTTGGTAAAGTAGCTGGAAGAGATCCAAAACAGGTGGAAATCTGGCTGTAATGGAGTTTCCAGGGATCTTGTTACTTTGCCCTCTCTCCTGGGGCTCCTGGCCCTACAGCAATGGAAATGTTTCCCTTTCAGAATAAAAATTTCATTAGCTGAAATACCTAATAGCTCTCTTTTGTATGATCGGTCTATGTTAAAAAGGAGAGTTGGATGCAGACTCTGTTTTGCTTTGCTTGAAGTTCAAGTAAATAGTTTCACCTTACATGATTGTGCTGTTGCATCTTATTCACTTCTCTTGAGTATTTAAGTAATTTCCAGATTGGTTTATGGGAGTACATTGAAGAGGCTGGACATGTTATGTCAGCAATTAGATTAATTACCAGGGTAGCTCTCTGCACTCCTGTAAGTGACTATTGTACTGGATCTCTTTGATCTCAAGACATCTGGGAAGCCTGGTGCAGGTTTATCTAAAGGACACGGTCTGACAGAGTAGCAATGTAGGCACTTTCTTCCTGGGAGCATCATCTAGTACTTTGTCCTTTATATGGGATTTTACTAAAGGTTCCTCCATTTCTCTGGTGAGAGGTCTTTTAAATTTATAGTAGCTGAGACCTGAAACACTTTATACTGTGACAAAAACCTCTCACAAAACACAGCACTCTCAAGTCACCTGGTATTAATGGTCCATAGATCAGATCAGGCATTGAATGATACCTGTAAATACTATTTATTGTTTGTTTGCTGGTATTTCTTTGATAACCCCTTATGTGTTAGTCTTTCACTTAATAAATATTTTGGAAATTTTTCATAGTCATCTTTCCTTCCACAAATGTCTTCCCTTCTGTAACATTGCCCATTGGTCCCATGTGAGTGCAGTCCTTTCACTTTAGTGTTTTCTGTTTCTGTCGCTCCACATGGGGCATTGGTAAAGCAGAGTGATATCCCATTTGCATCCTTCCTTTTGCAATAGTAAATAGACCACACTATTTTCATGGCGTTCCTCCATACTTCTCACCATTCTGTTGAAGTTACATGACTTTTGTATCCAAGCTGACTGGATGTTGCACAAGGCAAGCAAAGTCTCTCTTCTACAAGAGATCAGTTCTTCTTGTGATATTCCACTGGTCAACAGGCCTGTTCTATACCTTTTCTACTTGAAATCTATCTTTCTGGAATGTGGTTGAGCAGAGCTGTACGCTATTTTCAGAGAGGGTCTTTGCAGTGCTGTAGTACCATCTCTCAGTTGAGCAGTACCTGGCCTAATATGTGTATTTTACTACCTTTTAGTTAACTGATGAGGACCTAGAGTTTGCAGCAGAAGCTCTTATTTTTAGCAAGTGTACAAACTGTGTTATTTTGTATGTCGAACTGTTAAAATTTCATTTGGTCTCTTAAAATTAAATCTCTGGATGCTTTACCAGGTCTAGAGTCAAATGCAGATGTTATAATTTATAAGTGCAAGCTTTAAAATGACCCTCCAAGTATTTGCAAATGTTCACAGCTAAAGTTCCATTCTTTGGCTTGTCTTTAGTGATTATTTCAACTGGTTGTTTTCTGTTGTTTAACACCATAAATATGACAGCTCTGTATTTTGAGTTGTGCTAGGAAGGTCTTGCCAGGTGTCCTAGAGCTTAATTTCTAGCTGTTTATAATTCCAAAAATATAGTAAGTTAAATAGGAGATATAGAAAGTAAGATAAATTTATGTGTTTCTAAACTTTAAATGCTTTCTAAAATGCTGCATTTCACAAAGACAAGTGGAAATGAGAAAATGCCAGTAGAGGGTAGGTGAGTTATTAACATTAAATCTTGGTATTTTTGCTCTAAGGAACATTTACTTCAATCATGACAAAATCTAACGTGCTTTAAGAAATGAAGATTTGGTTCTGTGGGGGTGACAGCTTTTTAGTACCTTTATGATTATTTAAAAAAACCCCAAACACCAACAACTTTGTATTATCTATGCAGATATTTCACTGCTAAAAAGTTTTACCATGAAAATAGAATGCCGAGAAATACAGTCCTGAGTTACAGATCTGTAAGAAGCAAATGGGTATTTTACTAGTTCTCCTTTCATGCTTTTGGTTGTTTGTGGGGTTTTTTTGTTACAATTACTGTTCACATAAATAATATGTAGAGAAAAACATTGAGACACGCAAAACATATTTGCTAAGAGAATGATCTACCCTGTTAAAATTTGCACTCTTGAGAGATGCAGTCTTGAGATATATTTGTGTCTAATGTTTGTTTTAGACAACTATGAAATCATCCTGTCCCAGTGTAAAGATCTAGATAACAGGTTCATGTATGAATATTTTTCAAGGAATCAAGTTCAGCTGTTTTAAGACAGAACTTAATTTTTGTGAGCAGGAGCTCAAATCTGGAAGTTGGCATGATTTAGATGACCCTCAGCCTTGTTGGTAGTACCACTTCTAATCATGTTTATAAATAAAATTGCAGAGTTACATAGCAGTGATTTGTGGTTCTGAGGTTTGCTAGTTTACAATACAGACCTATATTTTGGACCCAAAGTTAACAGATGCATTCAGCATGCAGTACTGGAATACAAAGTCTTCTGTTAGGAAGATGTGCTGGCTTGTTTCAAGATTCTGGCATCCTGCTTCCCTAGCTGATATTCCACCTGTGTAAAATACTTTGCTGCCTCATCTATGCTTATTGCCTTCTTTTGCAGCACAAATGGAATATTGGGGGGTGGGGTGGGGGGTGGGTGTGTGATCAACAGATTATCTCTGCTGATCTTTTCATTTTAATTCTATTTTCATTTGTTCTTAATTTTTGTTTTAAACCCAGTAATGCCAGACAGTATGTATTTGACAACAAACCCTCAAATCTTTGATATTGCTCTGCTTGGTCATCAGTAATGGAACCAGCCCCACTTAACATATTAGAGAAGAAAATCCTACAATTTTTTTTCTTCAAAAACAAACAACAGACATTCATTTTTATAGACCTTGCTTTTATTTTTCACCCTTAGTGGTGTGGTGCAAAATTTTATTCTGGAAGAATTTAGGAATGAATGGTCAGATTTGCCTTTAAAACTGAAGTCCCAGCTAGAGGAAAATATCCTTATTAAATCATGCCACGGAATTCTTATGTCTGTCATTGGCAGCCCTGCATGCCTACTGTGGATAGTTTGAAGCCCAAAGGTAAAACTATCAGAGTCATGCTCAGAGGTCAGCTTGGCTCATCAAGTTGGAACCAAAATCTAAGAACCTGGCCTTCTGGGCAACTCTTAAATTATCAGCCACAGTCAGGATGTCTGCTTTGACCTGCTGAATCCACTAACTGCCTCCTCCCTCACAAATCTGAAGAGTTGAAAGGAGGTGCCACTGAGGCATGTTGGGACCTAAATCATAAGTAAAGTTCCAGCAGTTTCTTCAAGAACTACCTTTGAAAGAGAATCGCCTCTGCTTTGTGTAAGTTTACATTAAGGCAAATATTTCAGCTGGTTGAAGACAGTTTAGAGTTTCCAAAACCAGTTTTAACAAATTAGAACCCCCCAATTAATGTTTGCTGCAAATTAGAGGTCAGTAGATTCTTAAAGACTGCAGAGTTTAAAAAAGAAGCCTTATTAAACAAAACCATCCATCCAGCGCTCTGTTAGACCATTACAGTTTGATAAGTTTTGTGTTTCTCACACTGGAACAGTAGCTTCAAGAGCATTAACTTCTATGGCTTCCTTTAAGTGTAAAGATTTTATTTCTCGATGGTGAATGACAGGATCAGATCGGGGACCAACTGTGAAAACCTGTAAAGGTTCTGACATATCAACAAATTATTTCAAAGTAATAAATCGGTGATTTTTATCCTTCCTTTACTGAAGGTTAAACTGCTTGAAAGTGCTGCATGTATTTTAAGAGAAAAATATGCACATAGATGTTTTCTGAAATGTGGCTGATGTGCAATAACCTGTTCGTCAGCCAAAGTCCTGCAATATGCACAGGTTTAATTTTAGTGGTCTGTGACAAGTAGGCCACATCCTGGCTGAATACTGTGAATTAGTAAATAAGTAATTTAGTAAATAAGTAATTTAGATGATTGCATTTATTTAACAAATGTATTTTCTATTTTCCGTCATTACTTGAGCACCAACTCTGTGCATAGCTCTGTAGATGGTACAAATTCAAATCCAGTGCTTGCAGTGAGTAAAATACTTACCACAGGAGAAAATATTGGGATGCCTTGGCCAGAGGTTGATTTCAGACATTATGTACGTATCATTTCTGCTCGTCTGTATGTGGATGCCTGCCTGCCTCGCACACATGCATTCAGGGAGAGAGAGATGAAAAGGTCAGATGCCTGGTTTGGGTATGATCTTTGTTCATCTTGCTGTGCTGATGAAGTTTTGTTGATTGAATGTAAATATACCTTAACTCTTCCACGGCATGTACATCAAAGAGAACATTATTATAGAGAAGACAGGCATTTGTCGGAACAATGGAAGTAATACTGGATATACAATACTGCTTAGAGGTGGTGCATACTGGTGTCTGGATATATTTGCATCTAAATGAGCTGAGTGTTTCTTTTCATACAGCTTTGATTTACCTCAATTGCTACAGATTTTTATTCCTCCTGGGATTTGGGGAACCGTATTCCCATTATGCACTCATCTTCCCTTCACGTACTGTCTGCCACCTTCAGTCAGTGCTGCCAGATAAATATATATAATAAAGATCTTTTACCTCAGAGCTGGTTGCTGTGCTGTCAACCCAGTTACTGTGTTCTGGGTCTGAGGAAGAGCAACGAGTGATGAGTAGAGCATTTATTTAAGTACTACTTCCTTTTTATGTTAAGTATTGACTGTATCTGTACCTGCTTCAGCATTATTAATGTTTGTGAGAATGACTGCATGATAATGCATAGTTCTGAACTTTTTGTTTTAGAATTGTTTTGAGAGCATTGATTTTCGCTTTATCTTTTTGCCTCCAAAGAGCCTCAGTCCATTACCCAGCTTCCTAAAGATCTGTGTCAGACTCCCTTACTCACTGAGTTTGTAGATTGCTATTGGATGTTTCACATACTTCAAGATGCTCCATTTGCTGCATGTGTCACTTAGTGTGGATCATCTTAGCAAAAACATTTCTTGGCCCAGCTCTTCTCACTGAGTTGCACTTTACATTGAAGTCACAGTAAATCAATTTAAATCTCAGTATAGTGCTGATGTATCTTACAGGGTAATCAAAGCTTTGGCACTTTAGAAAAATAATGTAGAAAAATATTTGGGAAGCAAAATTTGTATATTGGAATATGAAAACATGGGTGAACCTCTTGTGCTGCACATTATAAACTTTTGCTTTCAATTAGTGCAAGATAATTCTCAAATACTCCTTTGCATCACATAATCATTCATGAAGTTTTCTTTCCTATGTTCTGCAAACTATACAAAACTCTCTAAACTATCTCAGCAGAGAAAGTTAACATTTGTTGGTCGTTGATATTTAGATTACAGTACCATCCCAGGAGTGCTAGACACTTAACAAAGATGAAGGAAGTCCATCCATTCCGCTAAGGACCGTATGATTTAAAAAGGCAAAGGCAAATACACAACAAGGTAATCACAGAGTTATATGTGTGCTCTTCTGAGGAGAAGCAGAATCATCCCCACTGTCTTCGCTTTTTCATTCACTTTTCTCATTTCAGTGAGGGATTCCCTATTTCAATTCTTACCTATTTACCCAGATTTTGTATGTCTGAGTCTTGGATGTTAAGTACGTTTCCCTTCAGTGGAGCATCTCCAATATTTCCCTTTTTCTTCTCTCACCAATTCACTGGGACAATCTTGTCCTTCTGACATACCTAATGGGATTTGTCAAGTCTTTGGTGTAACCATGTTTTATTTCCATGAGTAACGAGGTACTGTGGTAGGGCATCTTGTCCTGCCCTAAACAAGACATGCCAAGCCAAACATGAAATGGAATGCCAAACGTTATGTCCTATATGTTTGTCAAGTGTGTGATCTATTTTTTAGAGACCCAACTCAGTACACTGAAATATTTTACTACTTGTGAACTTTAGCTTCTGTTAATATGATTGAAGCAAGTGGAAATGGAAATTGTCAGGGCAATTTAACAAAGAGAGCCTGTAAAACTCATTACATCCCAGGTAGTAAAATCACTTTAGAAGGCACATTCTTCAAACTTGAGCTTTATTCAGTAAACTGCATTGGTGCCTGACCTTTTAAGAGCTTTCCTTTCCTTGGGAGGAAGGAGGGGGAAGGGTCCTGTGTTCAGAGCTACCTATCTTAAATTATAAACAGCAACCAGACTTGACTCTGCGCTTTAGATCACGCGGGATGACAGAGTATGCAGCTGCTCCAAACAGACAGTTAAATGGCCAGCTATTTAGATGAGTTTGATGTGTATTTCATGTAATTGTATACTCCATAAAGCAGTAAAAAGCCAATGTTGTGTGTTGGCTGTATTTTAGCACAAAGTAAATCAAAGTACCAATCACAAGTTTGTAATTCAACTTAATCTTTTCAAGACCTGATGCTTTTAAGAAGTTTTAGATTGATACTACATAGTGAATGTAAGAGGGTTAAAGTTACTTTTGGAAAATAATTCCTGTTAGGGCTATAACTAATTTGCCTAGCAAGTTAAATTAGCTTGCGGAGAACTCTCTGAGACCGTGGCTGGGTTTCTCCTGCACTACAGTGTCATCATGCCCCTGAGTGTGCCTCCCTCTGCACTGTCTCCATACTGGTGTAAATGACTGGCTTTTTCTGCTAAGGTTGTAAGCAAGCTGTCAATCCACTCTAGATAGCAAATTTAAGCAGAATTTTTTCTAGTTGTAAATCTTTTATTCCTCCAGTCATGTGTCACAAATTTTGATTAGTGGAATACATGCAAAGCAGATGTGTCGTGGTCTGTGTCTCTACCAGTTCATTATTTCTGTGGTTTTCCATATTCCAGCATCTAAACAATTATGAGCTGCAGGGATTGCATTTTCTTGTAGCTATCCTCTGCCTGGCTCATGGGCACAAGTCAGGTTGCTCATTAGTGAGCTGCAGTCTGAGCGTTTAGTCCAGCAACCTTTGAAGTAAATGGAAAGACTCCCACATATTTATTAGGTGTCGGATTGGACATTTAGTGCACATTGTGTCATTACAAGACTTTGTCTAATTACATGATAAGGCTTTTACCTTATCTATGCAGTTTGTGCGATAGTATTACTTATGGGAAATATGTTAGAGCTGATTGTGGGAAACTTTGAAAAGAGAGTGTGTTTGCCTGCTCTGCAATTTTCATGTTGTTTCATGTATTTTTTTGCCTTTGGTGCTATGCATTTTTTATTTCTCCTGGTTCTGTCACCATCTTATCTAGAGGTTTCCTGAACATGTTTAATGGAAAGTTGATAAAAGACGTTAGTGAAAATAAAAGAAGGTTAAGAAAGGATTGAGAGTGAGGAATAGAAACTTAAGAAAAGGAAACTTTTGAGAAGAACTGATATAAAAGAGAAATAAATACTTTCTGGTTTACTATAGGCAGAAGAATTTTCAAATGCATAAATGGTTCCAAGTGCTTCATGCAGAGAGAATAGTCAGGTCCTTAGGTGACAGATAAAAAGCTATGTAAATTCACAGCACTCCCAGTAAGATTCCTCCTTGTGTACGTAATCCACAAAAAGTTTGCCAGCATAAAGAAAAGATGGGAGATGGTTATACATATAGGTAATTGAACTCTGCAGTAGGGTTTTTTTCCAGAGAAGTACTGATCTTTGTGTATAAATTGTTTCACATCAAGCGGAAGCTGGTAAGAGCCCAGATGTAGAGCCGAAGATGATTCCTCTTTGAAAATTTTGTCTTTTCTCATCCGGAGAAGAAATGCTCCTTGCTTTCCAACAGGTGAAATTTATTCAATTATTCCTGTACATCTGTAGCATTTCATCTTCCTTGTTTAAATTCCCCTTTCCAGTGTGTGGCAGTGCCTTAGGTTTGTAGCATAGAAAAGAGAGCAATTATAGAAGAAACATTAATCTTTCTGAAGATGCTAGAATGTAAATGATCCACTGTCCTGTGGAACAGGAATGCAGATGAATCTTTTATTGAGATACACGTGGTGTGTGTTATGATTTTCTTTCACAAATACTCTTTTGCAGAAAACAGAAATAGGGATAGTTGGAAATATACGCTGTTCCACTAATCAACTTGCAAACTGTTTGCTGTAACAATACTGCCTTAATATCTTTCTTTAGTGCCTGGGTGTTATACCCAGCATTTAATAAGAAAATACTTAAACTATAACACAGTGTGTTTTCTGTACATAGCCATGTAACCTATAACTATTAATGAGTTAGGAAGTAGTTTTGGAAGTTTACATTTCTCTAAGGAAGATCTGATGTTCAGTCAAGGGAATTTATTTGATGATGAAAAAGTATTTATTTAAATAGTTGGCTTGCCTTCATTTATTAGTTTATTTCATATAAAGCAGAGTTTTCCACTTGTATTACTTCATAACCAGCTACAAACTACCTGTGATTGCTGCAACCTCCACTATGGAGCTCATAAAAATAATCATGAATTGTTTTACATTAGCCAAAGATTTTTAACCAGCATTGTTTGCCCTGTCATTTCTGAAATGTCCAACTTTAAGGCTAATTATTTCATCTTTGAAGAAAACATTTAATGCTGTGTAAATACTCATTTCAGCAATCACTCCCTCCCTGCATGCTCGTCTACTTGACATGTAGGTCAAATGGTGAAGAGAAGGGAAAAAAGAAAAAAAGATTGCATTTTGGAAACAGCACTGTGACTGAGTATTAAATCTCATTCTCTGTTTATATACTTTGTCACTATTTTCTCAGCTTCTGCAATACTATAGTTACATTTTAATTTCTGGCTTTTTTTTTTTTTGCTATTTGCATTATTTTACATGTACTGTCTTCAGTATCATCTTCTGCTTAAATGATTTATTGTTGGTAGCAACTGAATTATGAGTCATTTACAAGACATGTCTGAATGGGTTTAGCAAGAAAAGCCTTCCATTGTTTTAACAGGTTCTATGAGAAATTGAAAATCAAGCCCTACTTCAACAAAATATTTTAAAATATGCTGCAATCATAGTATTGTAATTGATCTTATCTTTGTTCAGGAGAAGTTGAGCTTAACTGTGTGTTTAAAATTAAGTTTATGAACTGCTCAGCAAGCTTTTCTATCTCTAGCTCAAGTCTCCTAACTGCAGCTGTCTGATTTTCAGTTCATTCAGAGTGTGGACAGAATTGAGTTCCTGGGGAAATCCCTACAGAATTGACCTATAAAGACAACCCCCTGGCTAACAAAAGGGACTGAGGTTGTCCTTGGAGCACGGAGTCTTGCAGGGAGACTAGTGCACTGGATATGAGGTTTCTAATAAATTGTGTTAGCTTGAGTAGCAGTTTGGGATGGTGACTTCTAGGTCATTGTGTAAGCAAGAGCTAGTTACAGCCTTGCTTATGTGTTTAGACCGACTGTGGTTCCTCCACAACTTGGGTGAGAGAAAATGTTTTAGTCTGTATTTGGCTTAACTACCTGAAGTAATAGGAAAAGATATATTTTAGAAAGAAGGAGAGGAAATCACATCTACCAAAGGCACCTAGTACCCAGCATAAAGTAAAATGGCACAAATTGCGATTCTTAGAAAATTTTTTCAAGGTAGACGGTAGGAATGTTTAAAGGCGTAAGATTCAGACCCTCACTCAAGTGGCATGACTGTCTGTACTGGGGAGCAAATATAGGTGTTTGATATATACATCATTTTGCTGGTAATATGAATCTATCAGTAGCAAACTGAAATTATGGATAGATTTATTGTGGAAATGATAAGTATTCACAAGGAGAATACCTACAGTGACTCCCAAATGTGATTTCCCCGCATAGATTTCACCAAAAAAAAGAATGTTGACAGGAAGCATGATCCCCTGTTAAACTATTTGTTTTATTAGCAAATCACTCATGTTTTTATTTATTCACTGAGTGTATCTCTTTTGTCCTAGTGCTTATTCTTCCAAGTCACAGAATAATTCCAGGATATGATTAATTGCCAGTAATTCTCACCAATTTTAGTGGGATTTGAAAGCTTTTTTTCCCAAGATACTGTGTAGAATGAAAATATCTCTTCTCTGTATATATATGTGTATATGGGAAACTAGAGCTGTGTTTGATAAAAGTAAACATTATGGAGTATATTATGAATAATTCTATTGAATATAGATCTGTTTTCTACAACACACTTTGTATTTTGAATAACTTTTTTTTTCAGTATTGCTTGTATTCTTTCTTGTATTCTTTTCTTTTTTTTTTTCTTTTTTTCTTTTTTTTTCTTTTTTTCTGGAATTACGTAAAAATCCAAGCAGCAAAAAAGACCTATTGAGAAAATATAGCAGCTAGTTGCATTTTTTTAAGCCTCTGTCTTGTTTTCACACAGTGGTATGTAAAGAATTTGTGTAAATTTTAAGCTACACAAAGGTAAATAATTCAACACAGAGAAAGGACATTCAGGAAGCCTCACAATGAACATAGTGACACCTAGAAAGCATACTGGTCCTTTCTAGGGACTTGAAAATAAAACATATTTTGCCTCTTTGCAATAGCAAGGAGTGACACTCTTCATTTCCCACAAAAATTGCTAAATTTCCAAAAAAAATAAGTGACAGAGAGAAGGTATTTAATAAATAATATTTGCTTTATTTTACAATTGATCCCATAGCTATTTATGGAGTAGCAGTATTTTGAGTAAAATGTTGATCAGCATTAAGGCAGCTTAACTGGCTACATGGTGTATCTGCACCATGCTCTCTACTTTCTGATGGAGGTTTGACTCTCTAAAACATTGCAGTGTTAGGGTTTAAGTAAACTAAAGGAGTGTCTGCATTGTAGAGTATACTTGATATAAACAGATAACAGGGCAAAGCAGGACTTGCTATAGTGCCGGCTTTAAATATTCAGCCTGTAGTTTTCTGGGGAAAACTTTCAAACTGGTAACTGTGTCATATTTTCTCTCAAAATACTATTTGTTTTTCCTAAACAAAGAGCGGTTTTTGTATAGGTAGTTGAAAGTACAAAGGGGTCTCTTGGCAAATCATTAATCTTGTTTATAATTGCTAGTCAGCATTGTAGCTGTTTTCCATAAATTAGAAGAGAAGGAGAGTTAGCCAAACATCTCGTGTTTCCTGAGGCAGGGAACAGAAAGAGCACTGATTGTCAGGGGCAAGGACCCCATTTGGTATTTGTCTTAATGTATAATACCTCATGCATTACTCAGTAGTGGAGAAGGGAAGAGCAGAGATAAATGGGGAGAAAATAAAGAAGAATTAAATTGGTTTGTTTACTTCATTAGAAGGGTGGAAGACAGGCTTAATCCCTCCCCAGCTTCCGTGGGTTAAATGGTTATGGCTTTCCTTCTGCTCGTCAGTATTGATACGAATGACCATCTTTCCCTCATGCTTTGTTTCTTGTCACGTGTCAATCAGAAAGTGAGTGACCCCAACCTCATGCCGCAGAGTGGACATTCACAATGGGGGCTTGCAGGGTGATGGGTGCAAGGAGTGAAGCTCTGGCCCAATCCAGAGGAGATCTTCTGTAAATGTCACCACTGAAAAAGGCAGTCAGTCTCTCTCCTCCTACTTGAGCATGCTCATCTAATTATTATTTTTTTCAGGGGCACAGCTGTGTCACTAAGGTGCAGCTCATGGTATAGGGTGGAAGCTGAGGGACCTTTAGAGGGAGGGCTTTCTTCTCATTCCTCCCTGTGTCTGGATGCAGAGCTGTTATTTTATTCATTCCGAGGGAGTGTCTTGAGTTTTCCCAGTCTGACAATACAGACAGGGAAGGAGGAGACTGCCATCCTCCTTGCCCTACTGATTTAGGGGCAGGCTGCTTGCTCGCAGGCTCAGAGTGGGTGCAGAGCAACTGTGGGACTCCCCACACTCTGGTGCCCTACGAGGATCATGCAGGGGGAGGGCTGGATTTTTGTGTCCCTCTGTCCTCCCTTGTACCTCTGTAGTTTGTTCCTAAGTTTTCATACAGTAAGCTCTTAATTAGACTTCTTCTAAGGGCTCTGAGCCTGACTGCTGCTCATGAAGAGCTCTTTAGGTAAGTCAAGTGTGGGGTGTTCTTCTGTTCTGCATTATAACACAGCTTGTCAGCTCAGAGATTTCACACACTGGTATGGCAAATGCTTTTCTTTGTATGTATCCCAGGACTATTACTCTTACAAAGTGCTTTAAATGTATTAAAAAAACCCCCAACAAACCAACAAAAAAACCCACGAGGCAAAATGCTTGTCCAGAAAAGCTTTCACAGTGCTGGTGCTTCTGGATTAAATATGTACAGCATGCAGCTATACTGTGCTAGCAGCTTTTAATACTGAAACATTCAGCATTCTCCAGTGATAAAGGCTGGTGTTTTGCCTGCTTCCTTGGATGTTTCTGGGTAGGACATAATGATATTGAGGATGTGACCAGGAAGGCATGCAGCTCCAAACAATCTCGCTGTTACTTTGCATGCCAGGCAGTAAAGTGTTTTTGACATCAGGTCTCTCCCTTTCTCAGCCTTTTACCTGCCTTGTTGAGATTGAAACCTATTCTAGGAGTTTTCTTATGTTCTATTTTTAAGCTGTCCATCAAAATCCAGTGCTTAACAATCATAATAATAATAATAATAATAATAAAAAAACCCAACTATCAATTACTGTCAAAAATTAATGAAGATCATACTGAAAGATGGATATGGAAATTTCCTGTGTTACTCAGACCTTTTAATACACCATACAAAGTTCTTCTTTAGAAAAAAAACCAAAAGGTGTTTCTCATACCACTTGCCTTCTGGACAGTAGCACTGATATTCCTGTTCAGTAAAATTTCCCAAACTCTTCTCTGTTTGAATACCTGTGCAAAGATGTATGCACAGTGGGTACTGCAAAACAGCACCGCAAAATTCTTGAAAGCATGGGAGGCCACATTTTGTGTAGGAGCAGAAATGCTAGTTATCTTGTCCTCTTGATAACCTTCTCAAGGGCCGCTAAAGTTGCAGTTCTCCATCTGCTGTTCCAAAGCTGCTCCTCTCCAGGCTAGGGATTGGCTCCAGCTTCCTGGGATACAAAGTACAGGTACTATTCATGTTTAATTCCTTTGTAGCACAGAAACCTAATTGCATGAAGACAAGTATAAAGACAATGTTTGTTGACAGAGAAGTTAATATTCAAAATAATGTTAATAAGAATCCTAGAAAGCAGAACAACATGTACATAGAATGGAATGGAAGTTAGCTTGTAAAATTCTGTTTGCATACAGCTTAGATCATGTTTTTTTCTGTTCATGTATGTTCCTGAATTATCTTTCCCATTTTATTCTGTTTTGTTCTTTCCTTCGATTTTGCTGGTTGGTTTTCAAGAGGGAACAGATGGATATAGAATCAGGACTGGTGGCAGAGAGTGAGTGAATTGTTTTATAACATGAACAAACTTCAGGTTCTAGCTTGTTTTTTCCTAGATTGGAGAGACCTCTATTAAATTTCTGTTTCCCATATGGGTACTCATAGGCTGAGATCAAGTCACCTCTAAACCACTTCTTTGATGAGTTAAATAAATTGATCATCTTGCATCTCACACTATGAAGCAAAGGCTTTGATCCTTTCATCACTCTTCTTGCTTTTTCCCTTGCAACCGCTCTGGTTTTTTCAAGTCCTTTTTAGTGTGGGAGCAAGAACCTTAGACCTCATAGTTCCTGTATTGCAAGCACTAGAGCCAAAGGTGGAGACAGCACTGTGCTCCACCCATCCTATATCTCCCTTCATCACACTAGCCTCTTGGAGCAGCATTGCACCAGGAATTCATGTTGTTCTTGTCATTTAGCTTGACCTCGGGACTTTGTCAGAGGCACAACTTAGGGTCAAGCTCACCACCTAGAAAAATGCTCTTTATTCCTTATTCCTAGATGAAACCCCTCATGCTTTTTAAATAGCACATTGTTTCATTATGTTGATGCACAAGAGAGCACACTGATGTCAATTTTCAAATCAGTTTGATCTGGAGCTGTAGTGAGAATAAATCGTTTTTCTATTTCCACTGAAATGAAGGACTGAATATATCTGGGGGAAAAAAAGACTTTGATATGCAGGTGAAATGGGGAAAGGATCATGCATAGGGTTGGTTTGGTTTTGTCTGGGTTTTTTTAAACAATCCATTAATTCTAATAGCCTAATTTGGAATATTAGTTTCAAAAGCTGGACTTTTGGCATTATTTAAGATGGTTGTTTTGTGTTCCCATGTTTATATAACAGACCTCATGTAACTGAGTATAGAGGGGAGGAAAGAAAATCCTTTGATCCTTCAGCAAAATGTTTTTATGTAAGTAGCCTTCTCATGGTGAGCTCTGGAAGTCTGGACAGATCATTGTCCATCTGTTTTTACAACTTTCTGTGATCACCATCCAGCAAATGCTGTTTAATCTACAGAGAATAAACACTTCCAGAGTTGACAATGTGCTTCCCAGGTGCCGAGGGGGAGGGTCACACAGCCAAGCCATTTGCTGAAATGTAGGAAAACAGTCATCCAGAGAAAACAAATACCCCGGGAGACTTTAGGGAAGAATCCCATCTCTTTCATTTTCCTTTCTCTTTAGAAACCAGAGACTCTTTAGGAAGGAAATATAAGGGTATTGGTAACTTGTCTTGTGCTGAATGGACTAGTTCAGGAGGAGAGAGATGCCAATAACTTTTAGAGTCGGTTGATCCTTTTTTAAGATTAAAGGAGTGTGAAGGCAACACATAAATGTTTGTGCAGAAACAAATTCCCATAACTGTGTTTCCATTTGGAGCACTGTTGATTGCTGGAAGAGGGATTGGAGGCCCAGCACTGTAGCGTGGAAACGAGCTGCTGGTATCTGGATCATATCATGGCAAGGAGACTTAGTAGCTCTGAGACACTACCCTCATTTGTGCTGTAACCTAACATCCTTCCAAAAAGTTATGAGGCTAGCAGATAACTAGCCCGTATTACTGTTCATCCCTAGGACTGTGCTTGTCTAGGCGACATTCAGATTAGACATTCTGTGCTGGTTTTCTCACACCAGGATAAGCTTGTAGGGCTTAGGTTCCCTGGCACAGGATGTAAGTATTTTATGTATGGTTTTATGTTGTGGTAACAAAAAGACATATGCCACTGTTGCTGGTGCTGCCTTAACTACAGCATTGCTATCTTCTCTTGCTCTCAGCTGTATGTTTTGTGCACCTTTGTGAGTGTTTATATTTCTATGCGCAGGATTTTCCTTCATGGAAATCTGAAGGGCATTACAGAACTGAGACATCAAACTTCCTGTGGTGTAATAAATTGCTTCAAATACCTTGTGCTTCTGAAATGCACAGACTATCCAGGATTCTTTCCTTATCTTTCTTAACAGTTCTTCACTCTGAAGTATACAGGACTCTTTATTCCCAAGAGTTTATTTCCAAAAATGTTCAGGAGACCTCAGCTCCAGACCTTTTTTGTGATTTTTTTGGGGGGTCTCTGAGTAGTTAGTAAGATAGATGATATTTGTATGATCCTACCTTTGGAGCCAAACTAACTCCCTGGGCATCCTTCCATCAAGTGCATCACCTGTGTGCAGCAGGGTTTCTGAAGGGGGAATGGGAGAGGGAATGAAGTGATTTGACTTCTCAACTGCTGCTTCATGAGCTTTTAGGAAGGAGTGTGACAGGTCTCTATCTTGATTTGTCCCCAAGTACCTAAGAATAAATGTTGTCCAAACACATGCCTTTCTCTGGCTGTAGTGGTTTCAAAAGCAAGCTGCCCTCTGATCTGGGATTCCTTCTGTGTTTTCTCATCCCATATTTAAGGCTTGGCGGTTTTAAAATGTAAGTAAATGTTTCCCATCTTTGCCTCTAATCCATAAATACCACATATCATCTAAGCTGCTGAAATTAATCAGTGTAGTAAAGAAACCACATACACACCCCAACTGGCCTTCTTTAACGGCTGGACTAGGCCAACAGCACTGCCTGCCAGCAGTATCCATCACTGCCAAATGGGAGCCTACTGGATGAGCAGCAATAGGTTCATGAAGTATTTTGCCACTACAGGTCAAGGAACTGAATATGAGTATTGGCAGGATCACATTGCAAGGGCATTATTTGATGAGAACTGCTCCTTCTTAGAAAATTACTTTTGAAATGGACTGTGGAGCTAGCTCAGTGCTGAAGGGTCTTGTATATTTGACTGAAAGGCTGTATAAACTAACAACCACCAACATGAGATGTAAAAGCTGGAAAAACTGCTTCCCCTGAATGTGGCTGAGTCAAGTTCAGGGTCGGCACACTTCTATTCTGGACAAGAAAAGTCAAACCCATTCCTTGCCACCTGGGAACACCAAACAACTGAGATTACTAGGGTTTCTTTTGGTTTGCTCATCAAAGTGTTTTTTTTTTTTTTTTTTCTCATGTCTTTCTTAGAACTGCATCAGCTGTCTCCATCTTGCTAATATAGTAAGGAAGGACAATGAAAATTTTAAAATAAGTCCTGCTGTCATTTTGTTACCTGTATGTATTTTTCTAGCCTGTCATGATTTTCTGTTAATCTAGAGGATATTCTCCGTTCACCACTATGAAGCTTAAAAACAATAAAGAACAAAGATAATTTTTGAATTACATCGCTTCAGAACAGACCTTTGAGATTTAACTGTGAGGCCAAAGTCAGAAGGCACTGGTTTTGACACAAGGTGCTTTATCATTTGCAGAGCTGAAGTTCTATTTCTTCTTTGAAGGCCAGGAGAAGCCTGCTGAGAACTGGTTTATGTCAGGATGACCTTACCAGCAAAAGACACTGTGAGCAAAGGTCTTTAAAAGGGGTGCCAATGTAACACTTATTTACCTCTCTGTTACTGATAGTACTTTAAACTTTGCAGAACCTCATTAGGTTCCTATAAAGGTAAAGGAAAGAATAGGGGAAAACTACTTTGTCCTGTCAATACATATAATTTAGATTTAATATCTAAATATGTACATATATATGTGTGTGTGTATATATATATATATATATACACGCAGAGCTGTAGAAAGAGAGAGGACTGTTTAACCATTTTTGAGCTAAATAATTTAAAATGACAAAATGCTTGCCAAAGGATTCAGGGGTCTGGCATAGAATATGTTGCCTCCAAAATACTCTGAAGCATGGCATGTAGTATTGGTTATAGAAACAGTATCTACGTCTGCTGCTTCAGGTTTTCATCCTCTCTGGGCTGCCAGGGCATGGATGGCACAGCAGATAGTACTGACCCCCAAGGAAAAGAGGCAACATAGCCTACTGGACTGAAATCTGGGGTAGTATGGATGCTGTTCCATGCTTTGTTCCTGGTCTACTGTGTGATGCTGTTCAACTCATTTTTTCTCACCCTCTTTGTTACACTCCCTCTAGTCCATTCCAGTTTGATACTTTTTGCTCTGGGATGCTTTCTTACTTTCTGCCTATGCAGAACATAGCACAGAGCAGCACTGTTCTTGACTTCAATTACTGTAGCATAAATATTAGTGAAGAGGAGAAAATCTCTTCTCTAGTTGTGACTCAATGCTGTTTCCATTGCACTCTAGGGGATACTGTGGCCAGTTTGACATGAAGTCTGGAAATGGGTAGAAGGAAAAAGAAAAAGGGTTTTCTCAAAGCAGTACCCCTGTGCCCTTGGCATGGTGTGGATCCCGATGTTGGGAAGCTGGACGTTGTCTTCCTGTGTGTGATAGAGCTGGTGGCTCTAATGGTAGTACACCTGCTTAAGTACTTTTCGTTGGATTGCAGCCCAAACAAATTGTGAATTCCTTATCCTTTTGTATCTACATTACTGTGTGCTTCAGAGCTGTAGCAAGGCATTTTAGTGTCTGGGATAACACCTTGTACTTGGCAGCTCTCCTGCTCTCCCGGCATGGTCTCCAGAGTGTCAGCACCTGGGCTGGGGGAGGCTCAGGAAGCAAGTACCAGCCGCAGGGCAAGCTGCTGCAGCTCACCTGTGCGCCTGCCTGGCTCCCGGCCCTGCTGCAGTCATTGCTGCTCGGTTCTCCCCTCCGTCTTCATTTGGAGATAAACACAAGTGGTCAGGGAGGGCACTGCTTTCGCCGTTTATAAGGGACTACTCTCACTCCCTATGTGGAAAAGTTTGGGCAGTGGCCAAAAGCAGGCTGCGGGGGTACTCCCACCTCCCAGTTTGGATGCTCCTTCTATCCCTGGCCCTGTCTTTTCCCCAGAGGTTTCCCTGCCCTACCTCAAGCCATGCTTCTGTCAGCATCAAAAACTTGCAATCTGCTTGTATGCAGTCCCTACTTCTGAAGAAGAAGTTTTATGTGGCATGATCTTATTTATTTAGACTGGTCCCAAATCCACCATTACAGTTGATCCATTTATACAGCAGCCCCGTAACTCCTATAGTTTTGACAGTAAGTCCTTGTAGGTATGTCTACCTCCAGGAAAGCCTTTGAGATGATTGAAATGTAATTAAAAAGTGAAGACCAGATGTTTCTTCCCAGATTATGTTTTCAAGATCACAACAGTCTTTTCAAAAGGGAGGAGAGGGAAGAGAAACAAGAGAAAACCTTTGCTGCTCTGTTTTAACAAGGGAATTTCCTAAAGAATATACAAGGAAAATCTGGATTTTGTTCTTTTTTTTTTTTTTTTTTTCCTTCCTCACTGAAGTTTGTAAGTGGCTTGAAACGGTAATAAAACAAAGTGGACTTTCCATTCCATTGTGCAAAGCCAGCAGATGTGTTTTTCCCCAGTGCACCTGCTTTTTGTTGCTCAGCCTTTCCAGAGGGGGGGTGGGGGTGGGAAGGTGTGGTTTTTTTGTTGTTGGTTTGTTTTTTTTTTTTTCTGGAACAGTGTTTTATTAGTATTTTTTTCTTTTTCTGTAATGTACCGCAGCGAAAATGTTTTCTTGGGTATACTTTTGAAAATCTTTCATTCCTTTCTGTGAAGGCAAATAAATATGTGGAGGAGTTGGGGGAGAAAACCCACACAGATCAAAAGCAAAAGAGAGTGTTTGAATAGGTGCAAATCCTTTATAGTAAAACTGCCAGAAAACACACAACATTAATGGAATTATGGCGTGGAATCTGCAAATAAGACAAGATATGCTCCTACCATCTTTAAACAAGCCACTTCCTGTAAAGACGGAAGGATGACTTGATAGGTTGAGGTTTCTTCTAAGCATTTAAAATTATTCTGGGGTCTGTGTTTTATGTTGTCCTTGTAAAGCCTTTGACAAGAAAAAGCCCCGTCAAAGAGGGTTTTTTCCAGGACGGTATGATGATGCTTTGTGTCTTGTAGACAGCAAATATGTGGGCAAACTTTACAGGTATTTACTTACTATCTTTATAAAAGGTTAGGCACAGATGTTTTATTTATCTTACCAATTTAAGCTGACTTTTATAATTCAAGTGCTACTAAATGTCCTACAAAACTAGTTCAGGACATGCTAAGTCTACATTATGTCCATGGAATATGTTTTTCATTACTCTAGGCAGCATTTGCCAGGATGATGAAAGGAGATCTTGGTTAACGATCACTAGGACCACATTGCTGTAAGTCCAGTTTCAAGATGGAACCAAGTATAATGTGGGGTTTTTTATGGTTTTGGTACTTTCCAGGACATGTTACTTGTAAAAACTCTTTATGTCCTAATTAATATAACCAGATTTGGTCTTTCATTTTTTTTAATATTTTTTTAAAATAAAATTATTAACTAGTCTAATTTCACACTACCAGAAGAGTATAAATACTTGAGTAAGTTTTCTCTGGAAGTATCACTAGTACTCCCACAGCAATCATGAAGGAATGAAGGATCGGTGTGGTGTTTTCTTACACTGATGATCCAAAGTATTCAACATTTCTGTCCAGACATGGGGGCAGTAGTGAGCAGTCAACCTTTCTACCCTTAAGTAGACTCAGTGAAGATTGAAAGATGTTGTATGTTACCTTCTTGGATATTGCTGCCAAGCACAATGCTGGAGTGAGGCAAGGGGACCAAAATGATTTCTGATCCTGAACTTCTCATTCACTTTCTTCATCTTTAGATCAGCATAATCCTGTTAAACTCATTAACAAAGAGAAAAACAGGTCTGTTTTCAGCTGGACGATGTTTGCTGAGCTGAGAACTGTAGGGCTTTGCCCAAGTCTAGAATTCAGGTTGTGTCTACAGTAGGAAGCAGTATGAACTAATGGGAGCAGTTCTGGGAAGAGAAATAGTGCTGCACACTGGCATCCACACTGTGCATTTCAGCGCCATTTAATTTCACACTTGTTCTCATCAAGTCCTGTAAAACCTCATGCTCAGTAGTAGTGGAAATACATCAAGTGTAGTCCTCAACTGAACTTCTGGGTAAAGTTAATCTGACAAGACCTATGTACCTGTACTTCACAACCACTCTGTGGTATGAACCAGCACATGACAAGTGGGAATAATTAGGTAATTTGTGTCGAAAACACATTCCTAATTCACACTGAAATGCAAATGTTGATGCAACTTCAGTGAGCTTCGTGCCTGTTTATACTCAGGCTACTTTGCACCTCTTGGAAAACGTGAAGGAAAGAAGTGAGAGTAGATTAGTCTATGGCAATAATTGCGCGCTGAGTAAGTGAGGATCAAGGCTAGTAATTGCCTTAATTTATGTTGTAAATAACTTCATACAGCCATTATCGGAAAAAGAGATTAATAGAGCAAGTAGATTGCTTTATAATGTTAAAAAGAGATACTGGATTGTCTTTTGCTTGTATCATTATCTGTTCATTACAGTGGAGACTCTGTTAGTTACATGAGTCCTTAATGTGTGATAGCCCTTTGGAACAAAATTCCTTCTCAATATATCATAGAATCATAGAATAGTTTGAGTTGGAAAGGGCCTTAAAGATCATCCAGTTCCAACCCCCTGCCATGGGCAGGGACACCTTCCACTAGGCCAGGTTGCCCAAAGCCCCGTCCAACCTGGCCTTGAACACTGCCAGGGAGGGGACAGCCACAGCTTCTCTGGGCAACCTGTGCCAGGGTCTCACCATCCTCACAGGGAAGAATTTCTTCCTGCTATCTAATCTAAACATACCCTCCTTCAGTTTAAAACCATTACTCCTCATCGTATCACTATACTGTCTGATAAGGAGTCCCTCCTCATCTTTCCTGTAGGTTCCCTTTAAGTACTGCAAGGCCACTATAAGGCCTCCCCAGAGCCTTTTCTTCTCCAGGCTGAACAACCCCAACTCTCTCAGCCTGTTCTCACAGGGGCAGTGCTCCAGCCCCGTGGTTGTGTCCCTTCTCAGGGAAGAATGTCTTTCTTACATTTGGCTCCCCAAGCTGAACTCAGTACTCCAGGTGAAGTGTCACTAGAGTGGAGTAGAGGGGAAGAATTCTCACCCTCAACCTGCTGGCCACACTTCTCTTGATGCAGCCCAGGACACAGTTGGCTTTCTCGGCTATGAGTGCACATTGTTGGCTCAGAGTCAGTTTTCCATCCACTATTGCCCCCAAGTTCTTCTCTGCAGGGCTGCTCTCAATCCACTCATCACCCAGCCTGTATTTGTGCTTGGGGTACTGCAGCATGTACTGTCTAAAGTAAGTTACCTAAAAGCATAAGAGAAGAAAAATGTGTACTGCCTGACATCATGTCTCTTCAAATAGGGTCTGGGCTGGGGACCCACAGAGTTCAAAAGGGTGATGTGGTACAGTCTGAGCTAAGGTGCTAAGTGCTCATGTTGAGTAGGGTTGCAGGCTCATGGAGTCAGGCACGCAAGGAGATTTAATCTACATTTACTAGAGTAGTTGTTTTGTGCCTTGCCTTTTAAGGATTTGGGGAATTTTGTAAAGGTGGGTATGTCCAGGTACTCAAAGGACAGATCAAGAAGTGTACTTAGGCATCCTGCATGGTGCCAGAGCTGACCAGTGGCAGAAGAGTAAGCAGAGTTTTTTCCTCTGGCCTCCTTTCTTAAGTAGACTAAAATTCTTTTGCAAATTGTATCTATTTATAAGAGACTCTCATCTGGGCTGTCTCTCCTTAGATTTGGTATTGTAGCAGTCCCTTGGCTCCCAAAAACTGTGCTCTAATCAACCTTATTGACACCTCTATAATTAAATTGGGGAGACAGGAGGCTGAAGAAGTTAAAAAGATGATAAAGTAACAAGGAGGCCTTCGAAACAGAGCTCAGAAGTCTCTGGAGCCACTCCTGACAAGAAGATTGACAATTCCTGAGTTCTTGGGATTAAAAATAAAATTGGGCAAAAAGAACAATAATAATCAGACATTTTCTTGGTTTATAATGGTTGGCTGCTACATGTGTTTTTCCTCCAGTATTTGATAGCAACACTGTAGATTATTATGGTGGAGAGTATCACCGTAGACCTCCGTGTCATCTGGAGCTTCACAGTCCTATCTCAGAATGTAAAATATTTTGAAATGTGCAAAACCAGTCTGAATCTCCTCCTACTCTTTCCTCTCAGCTCCGGTTGTTTCTGCCCTATCTCTTATCTCTCCCAGCTTGTTCCTTCCTCACCAGCCTCTTTGAGTCCCAGATGCTAAAATACCTGCTGAAAAAAATGTTGATTATGGTTTGGAAAATAAATGTTTTGTGAAGAGCTGAGGGAAAGGAGAAGGGGTGCCCTTTCTGAAATTTCTGACTGGTTTGAAAAATAACCAGTCCCAGATTTAAAGGAAAAAAACTGAGAGCTTCCAAACCTCCTCAGAGCCACCGGTTTCACAGTACATGACAGTGCCGGGGTGTCTGTGCGTTTTCAGCCTACTAGATGTGTTAACCCTGCAGCGAGAAACCCAAAATAAATCAGTTGTGAGAAGATCACTATGTGCCTTAGTATTAATACCTTATTTATTTGCAGTAGATTTCTCAGAGGCTCTTGGTTCCTATGCCGGTGGGTGCTAGTCCTCCTCCGGCGGTGCTGATGGAGCCCGTGATGGGTGCATGTTGCTGTGGCTTCTTGTCTCTTGCTTCCCCTCGAGCTACAGTGCCCCATAGGAGCTGGGACCTCCACAACAGAGAAGGACGTGGGTGCATGTGTATGGAATTGGGACCACCTGGCTTCCCAGCACTACTCCTGAGGGGATTTTTGATGCAACACCACATTCTTCTCCCAGTGTAACCCCCTAGCCTGTCCTCCTGGACCAGAGATGCTGACTTCAGCCACCCAGGCAGGGCCATGTTTGTCCCTCTAATCCTAAATCTGTTGAAACTTCCTTTGCATGGGTATATGGGCAGTGTCTTCCCATCCTTACCTGAAAGCTATGTATTTAGGAGAAAAGGTTTTGTTCTCTAATTTTGAAATCAAGATTCTAATAATCTGTGCCACAGGTGGACATTTGTTGCTTCCTGATTTTGCCAGTATCCTTTCCAGCCTTCAGCCTTCTGCTTACTGCCTTTCTTGGGACAGGGTTGTGCAATTTTTCCATATTTGGATTTGAATAACCCAAGCAGGAACACGTGTTGATGATTATCTCAGCAGGTCTAATTTGAACTCAGCACCTGCAGCTCTCTGCCCTAAGGAAGCACCATAAATGGTGACTGTCATAAATAACAAAAACCTTGCTTAAACCCAGGTAATATTCTCTGAGTACCAAAACACCGAAGAAAGCACTGATCTAAACAAAAAGTGCATGCACATGCCCTCTCCTTTAAGTTTTAGGAGAAGGACAAATTCCTTCAGACTTTCTGTGCTCTCTGCCATGTGTAGTCTTGAACAGCACCTGAAAATAGCTTACTGCTTCCGCTCCCCTTCCTACCAAAACTTTAACTGGTGTTCTCCCGCTCAATCTCTGAACTTCCAGTACTTCTTCATGCAAACTGTGCCTGCACTGGAGATGAGATACAAGCCCTCAAAGCTGGTTACGCTCCCCCGTGTATCTTGAGATGGCTGGTTTGAATCCTGGCTTATGTTAAGCTTAATCAAGGCAGTCAGGAGATACCTTTGAATCATTTGCTGCGATTCTACAGTCGTCATTGCCCATGTTACGTGTGCTATTAACAGCATTATTCCCCAGCACATCTGTGCCCACTATGGACCCAAGACTTTGCCTCCCAGAGTTGTGCGCTAATTAGCAGGTAGTTTTTCTGATGAGACCCACGTAGCATTGATCCAGGCTCAACTGGTGATGAGGTTAGTGAGTGCCAGCCTGAGAGCTGCCAAAGGAGGACTGTAAAATGAGCATGGCCTAATGAATGTGCAGCTCTTCTGCAGCCCGTGGTAGGATTTTCAGTGTGCTGAAACACAGAAGATCTGTTATTTATCTTCATGTGCTATGTTCATTACCTGTGTAAAATTGCTCACGAAGCACTTCTAAGAGATTTCAGAGGAGTAAATTTTGCCAGAACAATGACTCAAAGCTTTAGTCTGCTAAGAAACTTTAATGAGTGTATATTTGTTTACTGTGTTAAATTATTATTTGATAATGGAAGAAAATAGGAAATGACTCAGACTGCAATAAAAAGTATTTTTTTTCTAATCGCAGTAGATGCATTGCATAGCACTTTGTGGTTTCTAAGTAAATAAATAATGAAAGATGTTATTCCAAATAAACCTGCCTTGTTCTGTGTTGTTTTCAAAACAGTGCAGGATATGTATTGATAGGTAGAAATAAAGGGAGAGACCTTACAGAGGTGAAACACAGGCAGGCTTTGATGATCTCAAAATTATTTTCTGTTTTTTAATTTTCTTCCTGTGCTTTGTGGTTTGACCCTTTCAGAGTTCTTATCCATTATCCTTGTTTATGAGGGGATTTTTTTGGTTTGATTCCCCTGTGTTTGCTTGCAAAACATTACCGGTAAGCAGAAACTAATTGTCTGCACTGTACTTCTCTCTTGGGGCTTGGAGCTCCTTGAGTTCACTTGGTTACATTGTTGGTTTTCTTTCCATTTTCAGAAAATTTGACTGAGATAGCAAAGGATTTGTATACTAGTCATAATGCATTATGACAACGAGAATATTAAGATCCTAGAGCAATGGAAATGACTAAATGCTTTCAAATGACAATGAGAGGCTACTTTCTGAGGTGAAAGATATGAGTATTATGATAAATAACACATGCCGATGTATTAGCAATTATCTCTGACTTCAGTGTAACAGAAGACACTCAGCCTGCTTGATTTATTTTGCAATGTGTTGTGTGAACAAATTATCTTTATCCTGATCGTATATATTAATCTACAGTGTGACTTGACTAGTTGCCATATTCTTTGCTGAAATACGTTAGGTGAATTTATTTTTCATGAAGAAATTCTATTTATCAAGACTCTAAACATTCTAATACTTCAATTCACTGCTGAAGTCCTTCGAAATGCAATTTTCTGAATGCAGAATCAATGAAACTTCAATTTATTTAGACACTTTATCAGTTTTCAGTATTTCTACCTTCTTCCTCCTGGACTTTAAAAACTTGGTTTACATCTCTCTTATTTCTGTGTAGGACCCTTCATCATGGATCACGCTGGACCACCTAACCTCACTTTGCTTTATCACTTATAATGGTAGATAAATGTGGTGGTGAAAACTGATTTTTTTTGACCTTACCAGGGGAAAAAAAAAAAAAAAAAAAGTTTGTAGAAATGTGTTTAGACAAAAAAAGCGTAGCACTTCCAAAATTAATTCTAATAGTGAAAAAAAAATCACAACAGTTAAAAATTCAGAGCTTAAAGAACTCATTTAGATTTTGGTGGCTTGGCTTCAGTCCTGTGTCAGTCTAAATTGAAGCAGGGGCTCTAAGGAGGGTCTCTTACATGCCAGGTGATTGCACCCCATCAAATTATTGTCTGTCTTGAAAGAAGCCTCTCTTATTCTCTATCACCCAGACCTTTCCCACCTTGTATGAATAATTGAATAATCACTGATGCAGTGCAAGAGACTAAAGTTATAGCCTGCTGGGTATTAGGGATGTAGGGCCCTGAACCCAGAGCTCCTGCATCCTGCTGGAGAAGCCCAAAGTCCCTGTGGGACCTCATGATGTCAGATTGTGCCCTATGCTTTAACGTTCTTTTCCGGTTTGGGCAAAGGCAGGATAATCCACCAGCTATTCTTACTGACCTGCATTCTCATCCCTCCCTCAAAGGGACAATACAATGGACTGTGTAGCCATCTGCATAAGTTTTCTTACTAATATTCTGTGTGCTGTAGGACATATTGCGTAATCCACAGAGATACCCTGTTGCACTCCTGACTCTCAGGTTTCCTCCTTTTGTACAAAGCAAAAAATAGTTTATTCCCATCGTAAACAATGCCTGTTGTTTATCCGTAGCTTTGATTGTCTGAGACTGTGCAAAACCTACCATTTTGTTTATAATTGAACCTAAGCTCATTTGGTGGTCAGGGAGTCCGAGTTTTTAATGTTTTTCTTTTTTTCTGTACTAACTCTATGATAATGACAATAATGGTAATCATGAGAATTAATCTCTGCCTTCTTCACTGAAATTCACTTACAGTGTAGAGCACAGATACGGAGATTTCAGTAGATGAAAAGTAGAGATACTAGAAAGGGGAAATCTGTGTTCCCATAATGAGCGGCAGGTGTCAGAGACCCAGCACAGACTTCTTGCTATTCATTTTACAATATGAGCTGTGGACCTTCTGGATTAAGCAGTAGCTCCACTGAAGGTAATGGCAAAACTCCTGTACCTTTTGCTCCTGTTTCCAGGAAAACTGGCTCTGCACCATCTTGTGTCATTTGATCCTGACCCTAACATGGACACCATGGAGACTTTATTATTTGTGTTAGAGTAGTAACGGATTAGGCCCACGACTCCACTAGGTCCTGTACAAATCAAAAGAAAAGAGCAATTCTTGCCCCAGATCGTTGAAGAGATCCAGGTGGGAGACAGCAGATCATGACAGACATGGGATTATACTCATCATGCATTAGAGGTTGGCCTCATACGTGGATGTTGTGGCATCTTCACTGCTGTCTCTGTATTCAGAGAGGTAGGGTTGCACAAGCTTGAGGCCATGAAAGGTTTAGGCAGAATTTTTCCTACCACTTGAGGAAATGTTTTGCCTGGAGGTTATTGCATTCTAAGAAATGAAGCTACCAGCATAGTTTAGTAGGAAGAGAAAATCCTGGATTTTTAGGCTTTGTTAACTAATGTTTTCACATGACTGTGGCAAATTACTCAACAAGAAGTGAAAATGTCAGTAGTTCGATGCTTGTTTATACAGCATGTTCCTGCCAACTCTATTTCTTCCTATACATCCAGTAATAACTAAATGCCTGTCAAAGCTGAGGACATGGTAGAGATGAAGCTTGTAAGACAAAACCCGCCGATCTCAGCCCCTTTTGATGCCGATCTCAGCCCCTTTTGATTCCAATCTGCCAGCTCTGTCCCATAGCTGACAAGTACACAGTTACAATCCACAGGACAAAATGTAAAATGAGAAAGTAAAGGGGGCTGTTAAAGAGGCCCTGTCAGATCATACCTACTGCCGCACTCCGGCTTGGGCATACGCCTATGTTCATTGTACATCGAGATGCAGATTCACGCTGCAGGTGGGATTGCAGTGGAGGTGGGTCTGACTGTGTCTGGGTCAGGCTGCCCTACACCATTTCTGTGAGCCCAGCCTAGCCTGGTTCTTCTGTTTTCACATCAGGACAGCTCTCACTATACTCATTTGTTCTTACATTATGGAAAGGGCTATTTATTACCATCAGCTCAGGAAATGACCTAATGTGGCCTTGTAAGGCAGAATTAATTTGCAATGACTCCAGTTGAAAGTTGGCCGTCTTTTAACTTAATAACTGAAGAACTGTCAGTTTCCTTTGAAGTTAATAGCAGTTGTGATGTTGAAATAGAAATTTTCGTAGAGGAAAGCAAACTTGACTTGATTTGGATTTGCAGTATGTAGTGTTTTTCTCAGTGGAATAAAGGGAGGGGGAGAGGGGTGTTTAGCTGTAAAAAAAAAAAAAAAAAAAAAAAAAAAAAAAAAGCATTCCTTTTGTGTTTAAAGAGAACTTTTACTATGCCGTGCCTTTTGAATACAAACTTAGCAGTGATGTTTTGCAGTGAACATTCAAGCTGGAAATATTTAAAATGTGACTCTTGTAAGTTGTGTGTTTTTTCACAGCAGGGACCACACACTGCAAATAAATGCAAGTCTACTTTGGCTCTACCACATCTCACCCTGGGATGCAATTTTCTGCAAAGGTGTATGAAACCCTGTTTTAATTAGTTTTTCTGTAATGATCAGAGGAACGACTCAGCTGTAGGATGAATAAAGGATTTATTGCTCTAGATGCAGAGGTTGTTTATTATTATATTTCCTCTTTAAGTTATGTAAACTTTAACAAATTGGTCATTTTGGATTATCAGTGAACAGATCGTGTGTATGCGTGTGAATGTGCAAAATGTAGCTGTTTCTAATTTAAACTAGAGTTTATTACTGCCACTGGATCTGCTTCATTGCTGCTAATGAGGTTTTAGGGATCCTCATAATGTAACAGCATGGATAACCTTTTGTTAAAATAAGGCCACCCAAAGTATGTGAAGTGGTGGATACAATTCACATTATTGGTTTAGTGCATTTGGTTCCCATGAAGGGACTGGATGATAGCCTTTCAAATTGAAGAGCAGTCACTCCCCAGCACGTGTAAGAACAGGATTAAAACCCTCCTACATTACTGGCTTTAATCATAATCCCACTCATTATTAGCCAAAATGTATTCACATCTGATAGTTGTTAGGCACTGTGAAAGGTGTTGGTGGTTTCCGTTCAGCTCATGTTGGACAGGTGTCCACATCAGAGAAGACCCACATCATAGTGAGCACAAACACACGTGCTCCTGAACAAGCCCGAGGATGAAAGCCCAGGGAAATGGAGTTCCCCTGCTGCCACTGCCAGGAAAGGTTTCATTCAGAAGGCATTATCAAAGCAGACTCAACGGGGGAAGAGTTACCGTGCAATTAATGAAAAGCAGAGTAGTTCAAATTTTAGTCAAGGTTTTATGAGTGCTTGACTGGATGTGCCGTGTATCTACCCATTTGATAAACAGCATCGACAGGTGAATAATATAGTTGTACTTATGTCAGAATTAACTTTATATTAATCCATCTCTCACAGGTCACTTTTTGCCATTCAAATTCACCAAGCAACCTTAAACAAATGCCATTTTGCTTCTGTAAGGTATTCAAAGATGTTTTTCCTTCCTTTCCTCAGAGGAAGAATCATTTATGAAAAGATTACTCCAAACCCCTTTCTGTATTGATTTCAATCCCAGCCCACTGGGTAGTGATCAGAACATGTTTATACCCAGTAGCCCAAAATTATCAACCCAAGGCTCTGGCTCATCAGCAATTTTCTTATGCATAGTTTTATAAGAAATGTCATAGCTCTGGGATCAGAATGGGTGAGGGTATGTGGTATATCATGCCCTTGATGGATATTAATCGGCCTGGCTCTATTGAAGTGAATAGAGATTTGAGATGTTGTGCCACTTCTTTAAACATACGTGGGCCTTACTGGAAACTTTAGTTTCCTGTAGGATTCAAAAGACATATGTACATGAGAAAGTCTCTTCGAGCTGCTGTTGCTAATCTCATTTCTGGTTGATTCATAAAGATAACAAGTTAGCATGTATTCACAAATAGAGTTAATATAAATAACTGAGCATATATTCCCTTTTATTGCACCTTGATAGGAAGGATCTCACAGTACTTACCATCCTTCCCAGTCTGTGAGATTGGAGAGGGTATTTAAACATTTTGGTCAAATTCTAATTCACGAAACCTTTTACAATCCCTCTGCTGTTTTCCTTTGGTAAAGTGTCACTCACTTCTTATCCAAACTTGCTGTTTGATGTTGCTGGGCACTGTAAATCAGCCAGTTCATTTTCCCTCCAAGGTGATTCTGTTTCAGCCATAAGTGAAAAAGACAAACGATTCTTATCTAGTTTTTTTATAAAACAGAATCTGTGGGTGGAAAAAGAAAGGTTCTCTAGATAAATGTCTCCATATTGTTAACTTGATTAAGTTTGTTTTTCTAACTATTGTTGCAAGTCCTTGGAACTATTATTCATATTAGATATGATAAATATACATTAGTATTGTAAATACAAGCTACATAACAGCGGTTTGTTTCTTAGCATTAGCTTTTGCTCTGTACCTTTATGGTTCACTGTTTTAGCTGCTTATCTACTCTCTACTTTGTTGCCATTGTTGTTTATAACTCTACCCTTCCCCATTTCATTGGAAAATAGCCTCATACAAGTGTAAAATGCTTTTATAGTTTAAAATGAATTAAAAAATTTTTAAAGTCATTAGAAGACAAAAAACCCCAAACCACAGATATAGCTTTACAGCTTCAAATGTTTTTGATATTCTGACATACGTTATCAGAGATGTTCCACCTTTTCTTTGGCTTCGATCTCCTCTTTCTTGTGCAACCTTCAAAAGATACATTTTTCATAACATTGAATAAATTTGTCAGTGAGACCAGATGTACAGAAAACTTTACCTTTATTAAGTAGCTGTGGAAAGACTCCAAATATGGCACTACTGCATAATTTAGTTAGAAGGAAAAGTACTGGAATGTCTGATCTGTAAACTTTTGTGCCTTGTTCCAAACAGTGCCTTGTTCCAAATAGAAGCCTTCTTGAAATCCATGGAAAAAAACTTGCTGGTGCTGTGATAGCTAGTGGGTGCCTCAGTGGGTGCCTCAGTTTCCTCTTGGGACAGGGATATCGTGGGGTAGCAAAGCGCCCTGTGTTACAGCTACCAAGGACTGTTCCTCTGTGCTGCTCAGGACAATGGGAGACTCACTACAGTTTTCAGCTGAATCAAGATACTGACTCAGGTTCGGTATGTGCCTGTTGCTGTCTTTCAGAAAGCTCTTTCCATCCAGTGGTCACTTCAGGAAGAAATATAAACTTACTCATTTTCGTGAGATTAAAATATACAGGTTTGTCAATAGTAATATTATTTGTGTATTCTGGGAACTAGTAATTCAACTTTCCATTCAGATAACAGAGTTCATGTCAACTTCTATCAAGCTCTTCAGTGAGAGAATAGAGGAACTAAATACTATAAATCTACTGGTTACTGTTTTAACATGTGGTGCAGTACCAGTTATGGGAATTCAGGAATATGAAAAGCTTTCACTTCCCGTATTAAGCAAATGTGGAACATCCAAACATACCTGCCAGCGCCTTTCTTGGACTGAACAGACCCCCAGAAAGAGCATGCAAATGAGACTTGTTTCTCTGTGAGTAGACCTCTGAAATGTTCCTTTTTTACCCCCTTCAAAGTATAATTTGATTTTGTCCTTCCATTAAGTAATCAGCCAAATGAGTATTCAAAGCCTTGTGATTCGCATCTATCAAGTCAAATTAAATGTTCTGACCAGGTTTATGAACTAGGCATGTTTTAATCAAATTTAACGACATTTTCAATGAAATAGTGAGTGCAGAGGGCATTTTTGTTATTGGTCCAGTAGAGGTAGAAGAGGCATTTACATCCTTTGAACATGAAAAGCACTTGGTGTCAGTCCCTGTTTGTTATTGTGGAACATGACAGTTATCTGAAGAAAACCAGCAGGATTTAATCTGACAGCCCAGTAAGGGAAGAGTGCCACCAATCTAATTATCCAGTAATCTAGTCAGAATGGGAGTAATTCTAGGCCTTTCTCAGTCAGTTAATCACATTTCCCATGCATTAGCAACTGCACATGCAGAGCTTTTAGGGATGAGCTCTTAGCGCAATGTAGCCCACGGTAGATACAAGAGGAGCATCATGTCATTGGCTTTGTTTGTTGTTGGGTTGTTTTTTCTAAATGATGATAAAGTGTTCTGTTCGGACTTGTTTTCAGTCTTTGAGATAACCCTCTGTTGCTAATTTCTCAGTTCGCCATCAGTCATTAACTACAAAAGACACTTTTTAATTTTGGATGTCCCAAGATGGAGGAAAAGGAGGATCATCCTCTGCCATTGATAATATTGTCAAAAATTGTCCTTTACCCATCCTTTTTTTTTTCTTTTTCTTAATGCCCTATGGTAAACTAAGGGGCATAATGAATTAAAAAAAAAAAAAATCCAAAAAACCAACCAACCCTGTAGTGTTTATCCAAAGATTATCTTCAGGCCAGGTGTCAAACAACATGAGATATCTATGGTATAGAAGGTGGGTTGTGGGGATTATTCAGGGAGAGAAATTCATTTAGTTTGTGACAAAAGTTCAGAGGTTTGGGTTTTCTGCTTTTGTTGTTTTTTATTTAACAGTGCTTAAGGCTTGATTCTACTATTTGCTAGCTGTATGACAGGCACATTTATCCTGCCTGTCATTTCTCCCCCCCACATTTTATTGTCAAGCCGGGGGAGAAATTATTTCATAACTCTGTCCTCAGAGGTATAACTTGCCAGCTTGAAATATCTACTTTGGATTGTAAGTAGTTGGGGTGAAAAATGCTGATCCCTGAATGTTTCACCATTTTCTGCTAGGGCAGCAGACCTTGTGCTGTCATATATTTATTTCTGCGGTCCAACCCACTGTTCTTGTAAGTGGGCAAGATATGTCTCACTCTTCTTTCAGTGGAAGAAGATAGCTAAATTGTAAGTGTGTGCCCTTCCTACACTTGGCATTTGAAAGAGGATTCTTGGGGGCTGCCAGAAGATATTAAAGTGCTTGCTTCTCAGCTTTCCCTGTGACAGCACAGGGTTTGAACTCCCTGAAAGTTTAGATATCATCAAGCACTTTGTGGCTTGGTTAAGTCCCTGTGGGACTGCAACAGTTTGTCTCCAGACAGCATCATGGTACATGAACAAAATATCCGTACATAAAGCAGAAATAAATTTCAATTAGAAGAAGAAAAAATGAAAGAAAATAAAAATGCACAGCCAGATCCCTACCTAAGCCTTGCTTAATTGGAAGAGTGCTAAATGCACCTGACTTGCCTGAAAGACTGCTCATCTTGACCCAGGCCAGAACATCAACTCTGCCTGGCAAGCCAGGAATGGGGTTTTCTCCCACCTCTAGAAGAGACCTGATTAGTAAAATATTTGAAATTTGGTGGTCTTACCATTCAGTTGGTTTTAAATTGTGTCTTGGACCGGCCCTGAGACTCTCTGTCTCTCCCTCCAACAGTGACATATGAAGAACAATTTGGATCCAGATGTTGCAGTTCAATTTGATTTCTGCTTTATCTGAATTCCTTTCAACTTTCTCACCTTGTTTGCATTAAAGAGGTTGAACTGAGTGAAGATAGTTTCTGCAGCAGCAGTCCATACAGACTGGTTGTGCATTTTTTCAGCTTTCTTGTTACTTGTGTAACTCTGGGTGTTGTCACTGACAGCAGGAACTGATTTAAATGGAAGAGCGGGTTGTTTTCCATTTCAGTTTGACAGGGAGGTGGTGGAGGTCAGAAACGGAAGAGCTGGCATCAGTGATGTGGATTTTTTTGGAAGGGCAAATGGCTCCAATTAAAAATAACAATAATTCCTTAAAAAGAGATACCAATTTCTCACTTGAAACACAAGTGACTAAATAAAAGTCAACAAGGAGGAATTACGTGTGAAAAGGGAGAATGGGAAGAAGTGACCCTGCGAGATGAATTGAGCTAAAATTCATGCCAAGTTTGGCATTTCACTTGCAAATGAGTACCAGATCTGAGCTGAACTTCAAAAATGCATTTGCAAAGTTTGAAAACAAAGTATGGAAGAGTCTGCTTTGCAAAAACATCAGGCTTTTTTTTTTTTTTTTTTAATTTATTGGAAAGAGCACTTACACAGCACTTCTAAGAACTGAAGATGCTACCGTTATGTACCAGGATCTTGTAGAGTCATGTAAGCAATTGTTAATATGTCCAAAATAGTTATATTTTTATAACAAGTCAGAATGAACAGCAATGTATTTAATATGCAAATATGGTTCTTGTAAACACTGTTTTGTATTCAGGAGCCTCAGATCCTCCCATCCTCCCTTTGTAGTTTTTTTTTTTCCTGGTCAGAAGTAATTTGTAACATTTGGAAATATTAGTGAGATTCTTTTTCTGAAGTTCTTCAGGAATCCTCTTTCACTGTTATTCTTTAACAAAGTACAAATAAAATAAGTTTCTACTGTTGGATATGCTTGCTATGTGCACAGTTTACTTATGTGATTAACTTGAGACCATGAAACCAGTGTATTGAAAGAAACAGGACTTGTTATTGCTTTTAGAGGTTTTGCTTTGTTTTGAGTATTTCCCTAAGTGGATAAATAAGATAGACATGCTTTGCTCAGCTTTTTTATTAAAAGAACTTTTGTAAGTAAAATTACCTCGATCTGCAGATAGGGGCCTGTGGAACCAACCTCATTAAGTAGAAAACAGCATCTTCAAACTTCAGCTCCAAAAGAGATAGAAGTGAAAAACTTCCTTGTCTTCTGAGGTCCATTTTAATTGGTTATTTAAATTGTGATTGATGAGTGAGATGTTGAGACTCAGAGCATCAGTTTTAAAACTCCTGATTAACATTGAAACAACAATGCATAGGTATGTACAAATCTGAAGGTCCTTTCACTGCTTTAAACCTTGGGTCTTAGATTTCTCCAGTGATGTTGAGCTGTTTGTCAGCAGACACTTTGATTCCAGTGTTCAAATTAATATCTGCTGAATGAGCAGTGCTTTGCAGAAGTTGAGCTTTGTTTCTTGTTCATTCTTAACAAGAGGGCCTGCTGCTGTCTAAGGAATTTCCCAGTGACAAGAAGGGCTTTGTGGAAAGAGTAAAGGGAAAAAAAAGATCTTAACTGACGTAAGGGAATTATCAGTCTGCCTTTCTGTACAAGGAAATAACTGTGGACTTTGAACTCTGGAAAATGATGAAGGGGTTATAATTTCAAATCTTGATGTAATATATAGGGCCTTCCATTTTTATCCATTTTTTAATGATTGTTTCACTTTGCTTTTTCGTATTAATAATCTGTGGTTGCATTCCTACTGATTTTATCCCTGTAGTTGCTATAGTCTTTCAATCTGTTTTCCTCCATCAAGTGGAAATACTTTGGGTTGAAACTATGACCTTTCCATCTAACCAGACCATGAATTCCAGCCTCATTTATTAGTTAAGTTATGGTCAGACTTGCTCAATTCTACTGCCAGACCATAAATACCAATGCTACCAATAGTATTGCTCTATGTGAAAATGTTCACTTTCCCTTCTTCTTCAAGATCACCATCAGACCTCTCTTTGGCTGTCTGCGTGTACCTAAAGCGTCACAGTGTGAGCAGACAGTGTTGAGAGAGAAAAGGGTTTGTGGTCTGTATAGCATTTATAAGACCATAGGACTTCTTAAGAAAGAACTTAAATCACTTGGTTGAGGCCATTATGTCAGGCCTCAGCATTATAACTCGTCTTTTGCCTCCTAGCATAAGACTCGGGTGCCAGTCACAGACTTACACCTTTGCTACATCAACCCTTAAGCTCTTAGTGTCCTAAGAGATGCTGCATATAAAATTGTTTATTCCAGGCAGCTTTTCAACACAACACTGAAGCTATGCCAATAAGCCTCGGAGGTTAGCTCCGAGGAGGAGGTCTTATGCCCATATCCAGAGCCAAAGCTGGAAATGTTCTGCAGCATTATTTTTCTTGGTTTTTCTTTTTGTTCTGTGTGTGAGTTTATTTTTACTAGAGCTCTACCTAACAGGACATTAAATCATTGATTCAAAATGTTTAAAGAAAAATATTGAAGTAAAAGAAAATACTACAGTAGACAAACCTAAAAGGTCAGCACATACCACAGAAAATGCTGTGAGTATTGGAAATATGAGGTAAAGTCAAACTTATGCCATGGATGGAAAGAATGACCTTTTAAGGGTGCCCTTCCTCTGTGCTCCATGTTCTCCATTTTGACATCTGCAGCCTCATCTTCAGACTGTCCCCTGCCTATGGTTTCCTCAGAGATTTGTATTATTTTTCATTTTTATAAAAGGACTTAAATTTATTTCCTTCATGTTTCTTAATATGTTTTTGTTAACCATTATTCCATTTATTTTTGCTTTTTCTCACTTCATCTTTCGTAATTTTTAACAAATATCTTTCTTCCTGGTGTTTCTAAATACTCTATATCTGTGATAAACTTCTTTCCTTTCATTTGTTTCACTCTACTTCTACCATCTGTAAGTATGCTTTTTTCTTTTGTTAACCCATTCTGGCTCTAGTAGGAAGGTCGTGCTTGCATCAAAATGCAAATAATGAAAATTCATAAAATTAATTGGCAACTAAACTTTCCAAAGGTGAACAAATAAAGAGCTAAGAATTTAGATATTCAATATTCGTAGGCTAGTAGAAGAATCACTTTGCTAAATGTGCCTGTCTATGCAGTCCTCTTTTATAAACCTATACTTTTTAGTCTCTTGGTTTTCCATTGATTGTCTACTATTGCATTATTTTAAATGTGTAAAATATGTGGCATTCAAAGCTGCCATGTCATGTTTGTGAGGCAAAATATTTTATCCTGGGTAAAAACTCTGTAAAAGAATTTGGGAAGCCAGTTTAAAGAGCCTGAATCTCTCTGAGATGTGAAATCCTTGACTTCAAAACTTGACAAATTAACAGGCCTCAATAAAATTGTAAGGATGTAAAAATGCATATCTATTGGTCTTCTGTGAATAATAGATAGAATAACAGATTTGGAAGGGAGAAATAAATACTTTTTTTCTTAAATGTAATATATTCTTTATTCTCCTAATGTGAATCATTCAAATATCTTAAACATTTAAATAATACAAACAGAATTATTAATACCAGTGATTGTCACCCCATTACATAAATACCATTTTTAATACAAATTGAAGTGCAGTAACAATATCGTGCAGTCTGTATTTTGGGGTAAATGCTGTTGATGATAGCCAAGGCTTTCTGGCTACTGTCTGTGAACTAGCAACCAAAGCCCATGTCACACCCTTTCAGCAGAACACTTAAGGTGGGGAAGGGTTCAGGCCTTTGCTGGAAAGTGCCCTGGCTCTCCTTCCTGCTCGCTTTCTTCTTAGGGAGCTCCTTCACCAGATTGCAAGAAACTGATGTGATAAGATGAAGCCTGATTTTCCCATGGGACAGTAATAATGTAGCTTGGGAAAAAGGAAGATGAAAACTGTGTTGACCCTTGAGACTGTCCTAAATACATCAGTGGTCAAAATAAATGGAGCATTTCCTATTAAGGATTAAGTGTTGTAAATGTGATGAAAGACTAGACGTGGATCATAAAGGCAAACAGTGACTCTGATCTGACTTAATCATCCTTGTTTCACAAGGCAGTCAGTCACCCGTGCTGCTCTTTGAGTTCCCAGTGCATAGGAAACTCCTGGTATCACCTGGTGAATCCAGACAAGAGGGGAAGATGTAGGTTGTTACTGTGGCTCTTCAGCCATTTATGCATCTGATGCACCAGCAGGTTGATGAAATGTCAGAGACCTTTGGGCATCTGTGAATTTAAAAAAAAAAAAAAACCAAAAAACCAAAAACAAACAAACAAACAAAAAACGGTCCACGGTTCGGAAGTCCATAAGAGACCTTTCTGCTCATTTGGCATCTTGCATGTGGCAGCCTTAAGGATCTGCTTTGGATTCCTTATTGCTCATCACAAGAGAACTGGTGTGACCCTAAATAGATTCATGGGAGCAAGCCGTTCCCTTCATCTCTGATCAGACAGCCTGCCAAATGGGGAGAGATCCAGTTTGCATAATAATGCTCCCTCAAACCATTTCCTTAACCTTGATTTCTCCTCTAACTCATCTATGTTGCTTATCCAGCACTTGAAATCCATCTTCTGCCCTATAAAGGACAGTGAATAACTGTGCTTCAGCCTTGTACTGCGTTGGTAGGTGGGAGACCTCTTGAAGACGTTTCTGTATCTCCGCTAGCCTTCCTGACACCATTTTCACGTTCAGGCTCATTACTGGGCAACTGTGCTAGCTACAGGGTACAGAGGTAAAAGGTGCCCTTCCACAGCATTCTTTATTTATAATACTTGACAAAAAATACAACTATTTATTACTGAGCTGGTGTTAATTGAATATACGTTTGGAATATTGAATTTAATATACTGGACTGCTCAGGATCCCCTTTTAAAACAGAAAGGAAGGCTCCTTGATTTCTGTTTGAAAATTTTTATTACTGCATCAAAGAAAGTGTTATCAATCTGTCTAACTCATTCAGTAACAACTTACTTGGATCAGGTACAAATGTTTCTTTTGCCACAGATTTATTTCCAAACTCAGACTAGGCAAAGAGTGAGAGGGGTTTTTTTGGTTTGGTTGTTGGTTTGTTGGGTTTTTTTCTGCCATCATTAGCACAGCCTCCTTCAGGACAAATTGATTTAATATGTTGAGCACTAGGGCTGTGCTCATTTTGGAGATATTTAACTGCCTTCAGAGAGCTCAGGGCTATCTGAAAGCAGATACGATGGAGCAGTATGTACAAACACGTCATCTGCTCCCACTGCACTGTAAGGCATCCCTTCCACAGACAATTTTTTTCATTGCTTGCATGGATGCTGGCTTTTCCCAGGGAGCTGTCTCTTGGAACACATTAGTTGAATGTGTTAGACTACACCATAAATAGAGTTAGCACACAGTTGCATCCAAATGATAGTTTTCTTAGAACTGAAGAGAGAGATCTGTATTTGCAGGCACAGCACATGAAAATATTTTTATTCCAAGCTTTGTTAACTCTCTGTCTAATTAAAAAGCATACCTCTCTCCTTTTTTTTTTTTTTTTTTTTTCCAGATGCCATCAGCATTCAAATAGTAATTTACAGCCCAGTTCTTTCAGCAGATGTCTTTTTCCTGCAGATCTCATTTAAGAAGGTGTTCTGCTGGAGGACATCTAATGGGACCCAGTTCTAATACAAGGATTTAATTGCTCTTGCTTTTGAAGTGATGAGTTGGCTGATTAAGTTATGGAGGATAGATGGGAGAAAATGGGACACTACTGGCCAGAATTTTAAATTTATTTTAGATATCTAAAGATGCAAATAGGCTTGCAGAGAGATTTTTAAAAAGCAGATAGGTACCTAACTCCTACGCATGGAAATTCCATTAAAAAATGACCCAGCGTGCTTTTTTGGAAAGTCTTGGACTAATGGTATGTTCTGAATTTCTCTCTCAGACAGTTCAGCCTCTTGTGGGAGGAAAAGGTGTCCAAAACTGCAAGTTTTAGTTGTCTGTCTTGGATCTGTTCAGTGTAGCCATGGGGGTTTTGTCAGGTTCTTAACACCCTTAAGAGCAATATCTAATCTTGTGTAAGATTTATAAAGCGCATATGTATGCTTTCAGGACCTGTCCAGGCTATCTTTTCTGTTATGGCTTTATAGAGGAATTACTAGCCCTTAATCCAGCCCTGAACTATTGAAAAGTAGTTTTTTATCTAAGCGTACTGTTATCTGCACCTGTGTTTAAAATAATTTTCCCAAGAGGAGTCTAAAAGCAAAATTGAAATCCACAGGAGGTATTTTTATACTAAGAGTTTAATATTAGTTTTTACATTTGTTTCAAACACTATGTCTCAAGGTAGTTGTTTAGTTAAGAGGCAAACAGGTTAATTTCAAAACCAGTTTTAATTCATATTAATTAATTTTTTAATTATAAAAGTTAAAAGAGCAGGTTAATGTTTCCAAAACTTAAATCTGCAAGAAGGCTCAGAAACATGGTGGCAGAGCAGTGTTTCTGAGTTCTCTTTGGGGTATTTGAGTGTTGTTTTTTTCATCAGTAGTACCTCAGTAGCACTCTAGCTATAAGTTTTGAAAGAGAAATATCAGGCTAACAGTTTGTAGAGCCTCCTTAAGATCTGTGGGGGCATCCCAGAACGTAACTGCTGGCAAGGATGAGCCTCAGGTTGTAAGATGCTTGTGCAAATACCCCGTCTGATTACTTTAATACCAGTGCCTAGTGATTCAGAGGAAGAAGGGTAACCTGTGATTTAAGGTTTTATTTTAATTTAACTTTTTTTTAAAATTTTTATTTTATTTTTTATTTAGCTCTGAGCAAGGGAAGGTAGAGTTGCTTCACCCAGGAAGGGAGACTGTCTCTGAAGGCAGCACTTGGAATGGGTATGGGATGTTCAGCCTAAGAGTAGTGCTGTGGAGTGAGAAACTAAAGGCTTATTGTTTGCTTTTCCTCTCTTTTGGCCCCAATGGGCTACCACACTCTTGGCAGAATCTAAGCATTGCATTATTTTTCCTGACATGAAGGCAGATTTCTCAGTCTCTTTGCCTTTGGTCAGATATCAGCAACACAAAATGATGTCTTTGTGTAGCAGTTTTGTGAGGAGGAGTAGCTCTGGTCATTATTTCATAGATTCATTTTATTAGTCAAGATCTAAAACCTTCATTTTTTTCTCCCCATATGAGGGAGGGATGCTGGTTCCACAAAGACTGGTTCTCACAAGACAGTGGGACATTTATTTAAAACCAAATTTGAATGATTGAGAACTTTTCTTCCTTCCTTCTTTTGTCTGGGACTGGAAACAAAAGGAGCAAAATTCCCGCCAGAAACAAGTACAGAGACTTTATAGTGCTGCCCATGCCTCTCTCAAATGCTTTCCATTTCAAACTGCAGCTCAGATTTTCTTTACGTCCATGGAAACCTTCCTGTCTTTCCATGGCTGCAAATTAACGCCATTCAGAAAGAATGGGCTCAGTGCTGATGATACAGAGTCCCTGCACTTGCACAGTGACTTCTTCAGCATTTTTACTCTTCAGTGAGAGTGTTTCACGCACTCTGTGTGATCTTCCTGCTGCAATACTTCAGAATTACATCCGGGCAGGCTGCTGACCCACTCTCTCCAAACTAAAGTATCAGAAAACTTCTGTGAAGTAGTCTCGTCTCACCATTTCTCCAGTCCTCTTCCAAAAAGATCCAGAGAAGTTTTACAAAGATTTGGGAAAGTGTTGACATTTTTGATGCTTCTCTCAATGCTGCTTTTTACCATACCCAGCAGTAAGAGAGGATTTATCAAACAGGGCACCCAGAAGCCATTCCAGGATCTGGACTGAAACGTCATCTGGGGTTGACATGTGCATCAGCTTGATTCACTGGACTTTATAGTTAACTCAGGCTTTTAAACAATTAATCTGATTTTATTACCAGATCTGCTACCTGCCATGTGGTTTACTAGTTCTGAAGTTAAGACCCTGTGCTCTTCTGCCTTGGTTGTGTTGTCTCTGATACACTATGGATTGGAAGACAGAGAGGATGGTAATGCCTAGCAAAGAACAGGATACTGTTAGAGGTGTGCATAGAAAAAGTGGAAAGAAGAATATGAGCAGAAAGTAAAGAGAAAGAAGGAAATTAATGAGGTCCAGGCAGGTTCAAAATGTCCAGGTGAAGATGTTGTGGGTGGAGTTGAAGCCTGAAAAAAGAGCCATTTGGTATCAGGTGCTTCTTGATATTGATTGCTTTGAGTCTGGACAAGGACCAGGATTAACCAGAATGCAGAGGATGAAAATAAGTTCTCTGGCAATGAATTTGAGCAACTACTCTTCTGAATACCATTTAAGATACCAAGAAGTATGTAAACTGTAAAGGTGTCTAATTGTTGTTGTTGTTGTTGTATTTTAAATTCTTTCCAGACCTGTGTATCTAAATAAATTCACACCCAGGCAGAATGGGTTGAAAACATTTGATTAAACCAGATGTGACTGCAGTAGATAAGGTTAGAATAGTTACTTGTAGCTAAAAGAAGATGTCACTAATGCTGCATAAACATTTGCTGGTCTCTCTTATAATTCGGAGAGGATAGCAGTTGGTCTACAACAGGCCTTTCTCTGCAGTTTTGTTTTCATATTCCAAGGTAAAATCAATGCATTTTCTGTGCTGGTCATGGTATATAGTAGATTTGTAGGAATTCTGCAAGTTTTGGCCTAAATCCATTTATGTGCTTTCAGTGGAACACTACTGGGTTAACCTGAGGCTTTTTGAATGAAACTTAGAGGATTCATTTCTGCCTCCACTGAAGCCAAGGAAAGTTTTGCCACGGGTGTCAAAGGGGCTTGACATTTCCTCAAAATGGGCAAATTTATTCTATATCAGGGAGCTTAGTGGCTTCAGAATTTATACCATGTAAGATACCAGATTGCTGTAGGTGATATATGCAAAGGTGCTCAAGTATGAAATAAATCACTTGCTATTAGGTGTTCTCTGTAAAAGCTGATTTCTTCTGCCTGCCTCCTACTCTGCCTCTCAGTCCTTCAAAGCAGACCTTTAGGAGTTTCCTTTAGGAGATATTTAGGAATATTGCAGAAGAAACAACAGTAATATACAAAATGGCACAGGCAAGGCAGAGAGTTAAGTTTAAGGTTTTTAGTCATTTGCTGATTTTTTCACTCATACAATTGATGCAGACAGAAGCTGCTGCACATTTGGAGATGCTAATTTTGGTGAATATTGCAAGTAATTTTCAGAAAAACCCAGGGCCTTGGCTAAAGCCCTCCTGTTGTTTTACAAATTTTTACCTAATGGAATGAAAAATTAGCAGTGAGGTGGTAAAATACAAAGGAAGATTTTTCCAAGTTTTTAATTCAGAGCTGGCCACCAGCCAGATGATGTGATGTGCCAGCCCTAACATCAAGTAGGCTGTCTGAGCTTCTTGGTGAGAGACTCCCCTGGTCTGATCTGGGCTCTCTCCATGAGAGGATGCCAACTGTCTTTGCACTTGCACTGCATCTTTCATCCATGAGTGTGACTTTATAGATATCAAGATCTTGGTCCACCGGACTTCATGGATTCAGGTGCTGCGATCTATTCTGCTAGCACAACCTTTGTAGAGCAGATGACCTAACTTAGAACAGATAATGGAGAAGAGTTGAAAGATGTTGACAGCCATCAGCAATGAAATGACACGAGGAAGAAAGCTGGGGTTTTCTTCTGACTTTTGGACGTAATTGCAGTGTACCTAGAAGTCCATCTGCAAATGTGTCAGAATTTTTGACCATCTTTGTTCTGTAACACCCTGGGACGCAAAAGGAGATCCACAGCTTTCTGTACAAGCTGTCTTGTACCTATGAAATCACGGTCCTGTTGAGGTCATGACAAGATTAACCAATGATTTCAAATAATTGCTAACTTTATGCTATTGCCAGCATTTGAACCCTTTAGAACCGTAGTGTGATTCATGTATGTTTGTTTTAAGGGGATGTGATGGCTCCTGTGTAGATCAGCTTGGAGATTTGGTGAAGGAAGATGCATTAAGACACTAAAACTATGATGGCTGATTAAGTGAGAGAAAAGGGTCAATAATATGGTAACGCTCTGAAAGAATACTACAAGCTTCCTCTAGTGCTTCAAGACCTCAGATCACTCTGAGGACAGTTTTACATGAATCTCTGCATTTGGTGACATGCACCCATCTTTGTACAGGTACACCACAAGGTTTTCAAGGCACAGCAGTACCACTCAGTGCTTTAGGCAAGTGAAAACCAGTCCTTAAATGTAAAGTGTGCAGGGATCCAAACTATGAAAACTGGAATTTAGCCATGAGATCAGCTTAAACAGGTGCATGCTTCTCAGAAAATTATCTTTGGAACATCAGTGGCACGGTGTGAACTTGGCTCTCCAAGTCTCAGCATTGCACTTGCATCTTCCAACTCTGCTTAAATGGAAAGATAGGAAAAGATCACGACCTGGGGGGTTCAGATCTATCTATGATTTTAAATTTTTTATTTTTTTGAAGGCAGACAAGGAACTCAACTGCCCAGGCAACAATTGAGTAGCGATTATAGAGAAAAACAGAGGGTAAGATGCTGTAATGCGCGAGTGGAAAAGGGGAGCAGTGCTGAGAGCCAAGCAGTGCATCTGCAGCGGTGTGCTGGCAGCAGGCTTGCTGTACCAAGGGAGCACTTAAAGGCGAGCTGCCTTCCTGGCAGGGAAGGTGCATAGGGGCAGTGGGAGCCGTGGTTAAGTATAACAAAGATGGAAATGAGGAGGAAATTCCTTTTTAGCACATTTAGCATGCTCAGCCACCTTGCAAGGTAGGACTGCCAGAGACAGTAGCTGGATATTAATAGGTGACATTAAATAATTGCCAAATGTAAATGCAATTGAATGCCTCTCTTTGCAGCTATCAAAGTGTTCATTATGCCATAAAAAGTAGTTGTTTCCCCCCCCTGTGTGGGTAGAAAGGGCTCACAGTAGCAAAATTCAATTTACATGAAAGATAAGAAAAGATGAAATAATCTTTAAGTCATTTTTATTCTGTGTAATTTTATTTTGAAGAGATAAACTGCGTATATCATATTGGTTTTGTCCAAGCTTACACTAGATGTTAGATTATTTCAGAAGATGAAAGAGTCAAGGGTAATAATGCAAGTCCCTGTTTATAAATCTGTTTTGTTGAAGTCTCTGACATAAATACATGAAAGTGAAAAATCAGAAAATGAAGAAAACAGCACAGGCATTCTCATAATAATTGTGGTTCACATAAAAATTAATCACTGAAGCATCTAGCTTGGTCAGTGACTGCATTCAAAGTTAAGTACAGCCTGTAGCTTGTCTGTAAAAACCAAATGCTCTTTTTCAGAGTGTTAATGGAAATCTGTTACTCATGACTGAGGGTGCACAAGTGATGCTTGTAAATAAGCTTCGGCTTTTCTGCTTAGAGTTGTTTGGCATTTTGAGAAAGCAAACCACTCGTTCCTTTTTGATAATATTCTAGTTTGGTGAGAGGCATCCTTGGGGCCTTAGCAGGAAATTTATTCTGAAAAGCAAAGTTAGTGCATAAATTAGTCTGTTTAAATATCTAAGAAAAGGTTTTGATTTTCTGACTCCCGTATGAGATGTGATTTCTGGCTTTACCCAATTCTGTCTCTGCAGCAGATCTTTTCCCCTAGCAGTGTGTGTCATTAGCTCATCAAAAAACCTGGGGGAAGGTTAGGGGTATTAACAAATAATAATGGATTGCCTTTGAGGTAACTTTTTATTTCTCTGACATAGTTTGGTGTGTCCATTCTTAGAGTAATGTTGACCGCTTCTGGGTTTCCAGTGGAATAATTAATCTGGATCACTGCTTTAGCAGCATTTTACTTCTCCTGTGTCTTAATGCCTGGAAATTTCTGGAGTCTTTGACATGTATTGTTTCATGTATACTGTGATATTACTTAGAACAATCTAATTTGTACTTGAAAACAGATTTTAAGGTTTTAATCCATCCCAAGCTTAAATATTCACTCTGGTTTAAAGTGAATTGATTTATGTCCTATCTGAAACAGGAGAAGCGATTTCAGATGCTTTTGTCAAGAGACTGATATATGGAGAAAGATTCAGTGTAAATGGCTGGGTTTGCTTATTTTCCAGCAGTGTGATAGCTCAACTCTGACTACGTTCAGTTTGATACAAATTGTATTAGGGCTCCGTTCATTCTTGCTTCTTTTTAAATTTATTAAACTGGGTAAAAGTCTTGTACAAATTCAGTGGGTTTGTCTAGGGTGTGATAGGGAAAACCAAGAAAAAGCTGGACAAAATTAAAGGGAGTGCTCTCTTATCAGCAATTTAAAGAGACTGGATGCATTTGAAAGTAGAGTTGACTGAGAGCAAGCAGAATGTCTCTCCCGTTTGGTACATTTGTTATGTGCACCTCCATTTGCTCATGTAAATTGTCTTACTCTGTCTTCTGGTGTGGAGCTGAAGATGGCCATTAGGAGGAAACCAGTAGTGAATGCCACAGTGGAGGAGGTGGGTTTGGCATCCCAGGGGCCATACCTGCTGAGAGCAGGGGTGAGCCGTGCCACCCCACAGAGCTCAGCAGCCCTCCTTGCCTGTGCCAGAGCCTCCACACATAATACAACTAAACTCTTAAAAGGCCTCTTTTTTGTCAAGGAAGAAGAAGGAGGCAGTGGTCTCACAGAGAGACGGAGGCTGCAGGCTGCAGGCATCGTCCCACCACGCCTGCAGGCAAAGCTGGGGCTTACTTTCTTCGGTTTAGAGCCTTTGGGTGACTTTAGGTTAACAGTTATGTGTTTGATGGGAGCTGCTCTCTGTGGCTCGATGTGCTTGTGTCTTTCTTCTGAGGCATGTAAGGGTATATGGTATACAAATAGAGACATACACAAAACAAGGTCCCTGGATCGGATCAGATGCCCTTCAAACTGTCTTACAGACATGGGTTCTGTAGGAGTGTAACAGGGCTAGAAACTGCAGGCTTGTTCCCCTGCTTGGATCTGGGCTACACCTAGAAACTGCAAAATTTCCTCAGAGAAAAACTAATATAGCCAAGCTTGAGAACAATACAAAGTTTACATTTAACAAATGTTTAGTTTGCTGGGTCAGATGGTTATAATTAAAACTTCCATAAATGTATTTAAATTATTTAATATCTTGACCTCTGAAAGAAAGTTTCTCAAGGTTTCTCAGAAATTACTTTGTGGTTCTTCAGGCAATGACATCTTAACTGTATTGCTATCATCATGGCCTAGTTTTAGAGATGGTAAAGGGCACGCAGCAACCAAGTGGCCCATACAGTGCATTTGTGGCATTCTTTTTGACAAGTGGAATCCAAAAATAAAAGATATGGGTAAGTCTGATCCTTTCCAGAGAGACATTTTTCACGGCCAAGGTTGACCTGAGCTGGTAGCCCTTGCATGTCACCCACCTCCATAGGTGTCCACTGGTGGTGACTGATGGGCCAAGTCTACTGAAGGAGATTTGCTGCCCCTTCTCTGCTATCCACAGAGGTTTTGTGCTTCCTTGGAAAGAGGCCTGAGCTTGATCAGCAGGTTAAATTTGAAACTCTTGATGAAGGCTCTACAAGAGGTATCTCAGCATGTTTGGTCTGTAAACCAGGATACTGGGACCAGCCTCTCTTCCCAAGGAGACAGCATATGTACATTGAAATTACAGGCAAGGAATCTGACCTTGCAACATGGTTCTGGGTCAAAAATTGAACTATTGAACTACTGAACTATTGTTTTCACATGCTCTCAAGCTTTATGCAGTTAGTTATCTCTGCAGTATCCTGGGAGGAGCTCCCCATCCTTCCGTTTGTCTCTGAGGTAGATGCGAAGAATGAGGAGGGCTGTTGCACTCCCTCCTTAGTTCCTGGCAGAAGGAGGCAGCCCAGCCACAAGCACACGCTGGGCCTTACGACACCCTTACTGAGCTGTGCTGCCCCCTCTGCCCCACGCAGCAGGACAGTGCCTGCAGGGCGCCCGCTGCAGAGGCTCCTCTGCTGCCCTGTGATTCCTGCACCACTGCACCCTTGGCGCTGGCACACGGCAGTCAGGCTTTTCTCTGCCTGGCTTTTCTCCCGTCTTTCCTTTTATTATCCAGCTTTCTCTTATTTATGTCCCTTGTTAAAAGCCAATTTATTCATTTTAGAGTCACTGTCTTTTCTTTGTCCCAGCCTTCATTTATTAGCAAACCTTTTCCATCTTTTTTTCTGCCTGACATGAAGTATTTGTAAAAGCCTTTCTTACTCCCCTTAATCCCTCTGGCTATCTTGAACTCCCCTTGCTTTTCTGTTACTCTTACTTTCCCTGCAAGTCTTAACTGATTCTCTAGTCTTGTGTGGATCCTCTCTATTTCCAGTATACCCACTTTTTTTAAACCCTCAGAGTAGTCCTTTGTGAAGCCCCACTGGCTGCTCCTTCTTTTTCTTTGAATTTTTCTGTATCACAGGGACTACAACAGACTGCATTTTCATTAGAGTGCCTGTCAGGATTTTTCTGCCGCCTTCTGCACTCGTGGCTGCTCAGAAAGGAGCCTGTATTTTAAGCACCCCTTTGGGAAGAACAAGCTACATCCCTTCTGCCCACAGCCTCCCTCTTTCAATTTGCAAATGAAAACTAGTAATAAGGGACAGATTAAACAGCATCATGCCTGGGTGCACTGATGTGAGAGGCTTTCCATGTGCTTGTGTCTTTCTTCTGAGGCATGTAAGGGTATACGGTATGCAAATAGAGACATACACATAACAAGGTCCCTGGGTTGGATTGCTCCACACAGATTGGATATTTTTTTGATATTTTTCATCACCCTGTGAATGCACACATCTGAAATGTCCTGTGGCAGTGAGTTCCACAGTTGAATTAATTTTGCATAATAGTTTTAGTCCTGTTGCCTGACAGTTTCATATGATGTTGTCTACCTCTTTAAAAACAGGGCATTACCTTTCTGTAGCCACCTCTATGCTGTTTAAGATAAAATTGCATTTTTATATCCTTCCAGATCATTCAATCTGACTATTTTAAATAAATATTTATTATCTTAAAAAAATCCAGTGCGGGGTAGTTTGATGTATACAAATTTTACCTTTAAGCTTTTTATAAGGTAGGCTAGCAACATTCCTGTCTGACTGATTTCAGATGTTAGAAATGTACAGCATATGTGGAAAGATACACAGAGATCTATTTTGCTTTTTATAGCAACAGATATTTTGGGGGGGAAAAAAAAAAAAAAAAGAGCATCTTCTGTCTAATAATGCTAATAATGCAAGTGAAAAGCATATTCAGCATTAACTTGGCTAGTGTCCACAGGAACATCTACTGCAAATGAAGTAATAGGTGAATATTTCAGTGACCCATGGTGATGAGTAATTCAGTATCCACCCAGTAATGTAGCAATATAAAGGTATGTGAATGAGGCACCAGGCTGTGTCCAGCACTAGTGTCAGTAAGCCCTAGAGCAATGCAGAACAGTTGGGAAACCAGAAACACCTTCCAAAACGAACATGTGTCAGGCCCAGGGTCCTGGCCCCAGAGAAGGATTCCAGATGACTTTCAAAAATGAGGTTATTGCATAAGTGCATAAATTGAGATGCCTGCAAATGCACGTGGTCACCACAACCTTGCAACTGGTCGTTTTGCATCCATCTCCTGCTAGAGGCAGTGCAGCTTCTAAAAGCCTTTTACCTCGCTGTAATTTTAAGTGGCAAGTAGACAGAGTCGAGTCACGCTCTGGATTCCAGTAATAAGGAAGCAAAGTGTCACGACCCATGTTCCCTTTTTATTCCCTCTTGTTCCGAAAACCCCGTGAGTTTATTAGCAGTGCTATGCTGAAGGGAAAGCGGACGCCAGGATCAAAACTGCCTTGTCATGTCCTTGTTCGTGGTGGGAGCTGAGCTCTGCTGAGGGCTTGACAGCAAGAGCTGCTGAACTGCAGTGGTGCCTGTTAGGCTGCAAGTGTGTTAAGATATTGGTAGTATCAGGTGGCCTGTTGAAATTCATCCTTTCCTCCACATGAGGTACTTACTTTGCACATGAGGGAATAATTCATGCACAAGAGTTTTTGGCATAGATATTACTGTCATGGCATTGAGTAAGAGAGAATATGTAGGTGGAGGCGCTGGGGTAATAAGAGTTTTACAAAAAAAAAAAGGAGGAGGGACAGGAATTCTTGCATGGATGTAATTTGTTAAAAGCCCAGAAATAACTGTATGCAAGATAGCAATATTAGTGGCATGCAGGGGAGCTGGCTTCAGTGCAAGCAGTGCAGCTACAGTCCTGGTACTATCTGGGAAGGAAAGAAAGCTCTTTTGGCTGCAAACAGACTTGAAAATGCTTAGTGGGTAAAAATTCTAAGCATAAATAAAAATAGGCCTATGTTCAGACTTTTAGTAATAATTATATTAAAATGACACAATTCATTAAATAATGCAATACATTCACATCTCTAAATACACAGCAGCTGTTCACTTCTGTCAAACACAATTCCTTTAGGGACTGAATAGAGAAGAGTAACATGCTGGCTTGCATGGTAATGTCCTGACGAGTGCAGGGCTGCAGCCTGCCCCCAACATTTATTAACAAAGGGTCTCTCTCTGCCATTGCCAGATCGTGAAGGTGCCTCTCCAGCTGGATAGGAGGTGCCAGCTGGGCAGGGTAGGGTAGGGAAGGAGTGGGTACAACACAGGCCTAAGAATTGTCCTTCTTAGGCTTTGTAGAAACTGAGTTTTAAAAGAAGTTTCAGCCTAAGGCTATAAGCATATAAATTTGCAGGCTGTGATGTGCTGGAGTTGGAGCTCATAGGGAGATTTTTTTTTTTTTAAAAAAAAAAAATTTTTAAAAAAAAAAAAAAAAAAGCAGAGCTGTGAATAAGCTTGCCAGGTGATGGCTAGTTGAGAGAGGGAATTGTCTGAACTAGTGTCATCTTTCTTCAGCCTTTGGTTATGGAAGTCACATATCCCTCCCGCTGCCAAGCTTGCAATACATAATAATTGATGTAAAAAATTTATTGATGCACCAGTTAATCAGCCAGTAGTTATATTTCCCATTGCTTTCTAAACAGAGGACCTTTTCCTTTACACCAAAACTGAGGTAATGTTCAGACAGTGTGGAAAATACAAGTGTCTTACCAGCAAATGATAGATATTTGTGAAGAGCCCAGCTGCGAGTAGAATTTGAGTTGTTGCTGCTGTTGTCATCAGCTGTTTACTTATAGAAGATGGTGAGCTGCATGTCTCCTTTATACTACCATGCTTCATTTAGAGACACCCCTGTGCATCAAGAAGTGTAATTTGGGCCTTAGTTTCTAACTATGGTGAGAAACTCTTTGCATCTTCTACCAGTTTTTATTAAATTAAAATGAGTCTACAGAAATAAAATTTATTTGCAATAGAATACTGATCCTGAAGGTATTATCTTTGTCTTACCCTTTCAGTCATCTAAACTTACATGTGAGGCCCAATATTTGGCACACCAGCATTTATACATGACATTTTACTTTTACTTGTGCCAAACTTAATTTTCAGATTATACTGAATCCACTATCAGGAGGCTCATAGTCCCTCATTTATGCAAGCACAGATTTCAGGGCTAAAGTCGGCTCTTGAAGGCTGTCTGTGCCAACATCTGTAGAGAAGATGGCAATAATCTACAGAATTAGAAGTCCAAAGCTTGTATTTTCCTTGTGAATTATTCTTTCTTTGTTCCTTTTCTATGACTTTACTTGTATAAATAGATCATGGTAGCTTATTTTTCTTTGCTGGTAATGGATCTGGAGTGTTTGTCACCTGTGCTCTAATATGATTTGTTATGATATATTGAAGGTTTTTATCTTGGTAAGGATTTTTCTCTCTTGTGCTTCATTTGTGATTTTTTTTTTTTTCCCCTCTTCATTGTGATATTATTCAGGCACTAGTTTTTTATTCAGGATCATAACACAGGTTTGATAAGAACACTCTAGAGAATGAAATTCTGACATGAAAAGAGGCTTTCAGAAAGAAAACTATGATTTTATTAACTTGTAGACTAAATTGTGTGGCCCAACATTTGTAGTTTAAAATGGGTCTATGTATCGGTGAAATGGAGCATAAGCACGGATGTATGGCATTGGTAGACTTCTCATTTGGGAAATATATCATTATCTGCTGCTGCTTTCTACCAAACAGGTGAGCTTACTCACTATTTATATACCCTGCATGCTAACTAGCCAGTGTTGAGGACCTTCACCTTTCAACTTACATCCCTAAGACTCAGTGTCTTGTCTTTAGAGACAAGGAGAGGCAGATATAACGTTACTAGAGCTTGCTGAGAGTTAGCATCTCCCCTCTTTTAAATCTTGATATAATCTATAGATTCTTTTCTCCATCTTTCATTTATCTGGCTGCTTTGTGCCTTTACCTCACAGTGAACTGACGATGTAAGGTGTAGGTGAAATTGCACTTAAGTGCACCTAAATAAATGCATGACTTAAATTCTTCAACCTTCTGAACTACATGAAGCCAGGCCTCTAGAATGCAGTGAGCAGAAGAAGCAAATCCATCTAGAGGTGACTTAAAGGAAAGGGGAAAAAAGCAGGGCATCTGCAATCTCTTTGTTTATCCTCTCAGGATCACAGAGGTGGTCTTTTCTCTTTCGGTGAGATTAAGCATTTCCAGAGGTTACAGGACTAGGGATGCTGCAGGTTATATATTAGCATATTTCATGTCCAACAGAGAACTAGCCTTGCAGTAAGACTTTAACTCTTTCTTTTCTAGAGCCACTGATAAACATTGTGTAAATTTTTGGGCCTCTATATTTATCAATATTTTCTACACGTTATACCAGCAGTAAGCTGGTAGAACAATAATTAAAAATAAATGGTTAACATTTAATTAGTTCCACTCTGTTTTGTTTGTCCTGAAGGGTTTATTTTAATTTCTATTATCTTCTGCCTCTTTCTGCTCATCCAGTTGCCACTGCTTTTATCCACGTCCTTTTTACACAGAAAATGGTACAGTGCTGCTCTCCATGCTCAGAGTGCTTTGGACTTTCCTCTCTGACTAAGGAGGTACCTTCCTGCCTGCTATCTCATATCTATCTTCACAGATGGGAAAAAAAAAACAAAACCAAAAACCAAAACAAACCTCCAGAGAATAGCTCGAGTTATGGGATACTTTTTCAATAGGTAATACAATGCTGTGCAGTAAAGGCTGAGTAGCTAAATTCAAGCACCTTCGTTGAAAATGTCCATCTAGCATCTTTCCTGCTGGAAGAGTGACAGCCCTTCACATTTCTCTCTTAATTTGTACCCTTTGGTTGACTATAGTATTGATTTGTGCATTAAGGATGATTTAATCTTTCTTCCACCCTCTTATTAAGAGGGTTTGAAACCCTACCTGGAGTCTTTATTAGCTTTTGACATCACAAAGGGAAATGTCAACACATAATGAGATAAATTTCAACATCACAGAAGATTGCAATACCACTTTCACGAAAGACGGATATAGACAACACATACCAAAAAAAACCCAAACCAAAAGACAGAACCCTTCGTTTTCAGCATCCATCCATCTTTCTGTTTGTCTGTTGCTGCATTATAGTATTTATTAGAGTTTGTCTTGCTATACAATAGATTGCCAGAATCATGATTAAGAAGCTTATTCAAATGAATTAACAATGTTTAAATGAAAAAGACCCGGAGAAGTAATTGCCAAAATTTAATCAAGGATTTAATTTGTAGCACAGACCAGCCAAATGGATTTTGCCATTTTCACTGCACTGTTTGTACAAGGAAATTAAAAAGTATAAAGAGTCAAAGACTCAGCAGTGTAACCCTTTAAGAATATTGCAGTGTGCTCACTTATTCTCATTAGTCGTGTTATATCAGACTTGCTCCTCAGGGCTTGCAGTTTGCAAAGCCAGACCACAGACAGTGGGAAAAAAAGATGATAGCATTTTTTCCAATGTCATAAATTACTGCCAGCACACATTAGATGATTTCTCCACGCGTTGCTGTAAGCATTTCAATGGTAGGTTAAATATCCCGCTTCTTAATGCCACTTAGTAATAAATGCCCTCGTTTTAGTATGTCATCTTTAGCTGAACTGAAATAACTGAGACTAAGGAGCTGTCGGGGTTTGAAACAGAAACATTTCACTTGCATTTACTGCCGAGAAATACATACATGGCACCATTATTCTGTCTCTGTTCCACTGATGATAATAAGGTATCATCAAGCCTGGCATATCTGTTTGAACATGTTTTGCAGAAGTCTACTCATTAAGTAATATGTATCCCATTTCATCCATCATTTCCACAGAAAGAGCCGTACAATGCAATTGACAGAACAATACTTTATGAGCCATGAATAGCTGGTGCAATGATAACTTCCAAGTAGTGTATAACAGACCCAGAATTGTGCTCTGTATTACAGTGCTGAAGGGGTAGGAGGAGACATGAGAAGTCCCTGCTTGTGAGGAGGAGGCTGAGATCAAGTGCACATTTCTTTCTGATTAGTTGTAGTTGAATTAAACACTCAGCAGAGTGCCAGATGCTCAGCCTCCTTTACAGGCAGAGAGTGAAGATGCTACTGCAGCAGCGTGCTGCTTTGCGGAGCCAGTCAGGCTGGCCCTCAACCAGGGGTGAAAGTGTACTGGGTAATTCAGTAGCTGTGAACTTCCTTTCTGAAACTGCTGACAAGGATGTCAAAAGAAGCAAAATGGAGAAAACATGAACCACAAATTGCCAAATTGTGAATGGCTTCTAGCTAGCCCAGAGGAGTTACAGGTTCTCCCCTAAGCTGAAAAGAACATTAGTGGTTTAAAAAGTGGGAAGGAAGAAAGAAAAAGGCTTCACATTTAGTACAAACCTGAGGTGAATCACACCAACTGTAATAGCACAAAATGGCAGATAAATTTGTAACACTGGGGGCAGAGTGCAGTGCTGCAAGACTATTCCCTTACTGCAGGGGAAGGGATTTGGTGTTTGTTTACAAGTCAAGTTTAAAGGAAATTGTGTGAAGTCAGTGATTCTCACCTCTGTGTCCTTCAGAGAGACAAAGGTGATGTTTACCAATCTTTTTTTTTTTTTTTTTTTTTTTTTTTTTTTTTTTTTTTTTACTCCTGTAGCACCTAGTGAGTATTAGTTTTATAGCAGAGGGGTGGGCTCAGTCTCTCCCCACAAGAGGATTAGTATCTGACATGGTATTTTCTAAAAGGAAGGAGCCTTTCTGTGAGCAGAAGCAAGAACCAGCTGTGGCTTCATCTGCTTCTCTGCCCTTGAAGCCCTGGGAAGTCCTGCTCGCTTCATTTCTTGTGTCCTGTACATTGGAAAAGTAGCGTGGAGGGCTTTTGGAAATTAAAGCTTTCTCCTTTTGAGATCCCTGAACTCATGGGCTTTCTTAGCTTTCTTCTGCTCCTAGTTGGTTTTAGTTTGCATGTTGCTTTTGCACAGTTGTTCTCTTCACAGGGCACTTTTAATTTAAGTCATCTCTTGCTTGCTCAGTTACGTGGTTATAATTTTATTTGCACAACAGAAGAGTTGCTGATAAACAAAGTTAAGACTTTGGAAAAGGAAGGAGTCCAAAATCCAGTGGTTGAGTTCCAAATATTTGAATTTTGTTCCTTATCCAACCTTCTGAGCCTTTTAAAGATTTTTTTTTTTTTTTTTTTTTTTTTTTTAAGTGGAACTTAAAAAGGTCATTTTGTTACATGAAATTTGAGTTAAATTCATGCATGTTTTTACTTCTTGTCTCCCTTTTAGAGACTTACATTTTTATAGACTCTGGTTATGCAATGTAAAGTTCTTTCATTTAAATGAACAAATAGACTCTGTTGAACAAATAAGAGCAAAACCATAGTATGATATCTCATTCCACATGTCATAAATCATTCCACATGTGCAACATTATTTTCACAATTTATTCAAAAACAAGTTTTATTTACTATTGCATTTCACCTACATTTATATTTAGAATTGTCTGTATGTTGGTACCGATTCCATTTGATGGAGCCCAACTCAGTTTAGCTGTTTGCCTGGGTCATAAAGAAAAGTATCTTAGGTCACTTTAGATTGTATCTAACCCTGAAGAACAGCTAAGTTTTCCTTTAATCTTTTTACTGCTTGTTTGCGTTGTAAACTAGCAGATGATACAATTTATTTATTTATTTATTTAATTTCTGGTGGCCTTTTGGAAATCTCTGCTTTACTAGGATGTTTCAGGAATGCAGTTATTTGTCCAGGATTGTTCTGAATGCCTGGTTTTGAAAATGAGACTGAATAAATTTGTCCCATGCTTCTTCACAGGATTTTCTGAGCAGAAATACCTGTTCACGTACCATGCAGCCCATGTGTTGTGGGTTTGAGACATAGAGGAAAATCTTGGACAAATGGCCTTTCTTCTTTTTTTTTTTTTTTTTTTTC
>NW_020799095.1:9346156-9453289 GCF_003259725.1 Athene cunicularia | reverse complement strand
AAAAAAAAAAAAAAAAAAAAAAAAAAAAAAAAAAAAAAGCTAGTCCAGAGAAACAGGAATCGCTGGTAGTCCTGGTCATTTTACTCCTAGCATTAGAGTCTCATGTAAGAAGAGAAGAGAAAGAGGTGACTTCTGTGTGAATTGTGTATCCCCGAAATACCTTTATTTTTGTTGATTATTATAGAAGTAAATAAAAAGATACAGACTTATAGACTTTGGAAAAAAGGGCGCTTTTTTTCTAGTGACACTGTAACAGAACAGAGTTGTTCAAAACCTTCTTATTCATAGCATGGCTTTATCTTCTTAAGGGGCCCTGGTCAGGACACTGCTGGTGTTCTGTCCCTGCCAGGAAATAAAACAGGGAGTTGCTGCCTTGATCCAAATAGACTTACGCAGTATTTCATCAGGGAAACAGAGCTGAAGAGGAATGTTTAGACTGATAAGATTTTAGAAATTATTTTGGGGAGTGCACTTTTTGAACTGGTGAGCAGAGACAGTCTGTCTGTATCAGGCACTTCTCCTCCTCCTTATCATGGAATTTGCTATTTAAAAAAACCCACCACCACCTCCTTGAGCATGGAGTGAACCTTTCACAATTTAGTTTCTCAGCAGCTGACACTCTGGAGTCATGCTGGAGGTAGTAAATGAATAAAGCCTTTTAAAAAAAAAAAAAGTGAATAAAGCTATAGCATCTCAACTATGTTAGAGAATCAATCATAGGCCTGAGCTCATTTGTTCCACTAGAGTGTAGTCTTATAAGAAGAGAACTGCTTGTTCCAGAAAAAAGTGTGAATAATGTGATAAAACAAAATGAACTGCAGAATATATTCTAGCCAGCAGCCAAGAAATTATTCACACTGACAGATATTACAGGTACAGTACATTTTCTGTCTAGAATACCAGCTTCTAGTTTCTCTTACCATATGCATTATGGTTGCTTGTTTTCCTACTTTCAGTATAGAACTATACCTGGCTGTATATATGTCTTTGTGATACACTTCCTTTTTTGTATATCGTACATAGTAGTCAAAATCATCATTATTCAGTTAGAGCAACTGACCTTGCTTATACAGTTATTCAAAAATATTTCGCTCTTTTGAAACTTCAGATATTAGGATTGAATGAATTTGTAAGTCAATTATTTGCTTTTACCCCAAGTGTACTGTGATGGCAAAATCTTTCAGGATGCTGGGAAAATGGATTTATTCCTTTACTAAGTGGACAGAAAAGTTGTTACATCGATTACACATTTGCAATTTGCCTTTCACTCATGGAAGTGAACTGGCAGACACTGGTTTCATGTTTCACTCCGCAAAATGTTTTGTTTGGGTCTGTTTCCCTTTGAGAGCCTGACTGGGGAAGAATGAGGTCATGCATTTTGAAAGTACATCACTGTGTGAGGATTTTCTTTATGCATAGCTTCTTTCTGAGTCAGAAGCTTATTCTGGCATGAGTAGCTGCTTATGCCATGTCCTATAAACTGTGTCAACTGAGGACATACCTTTGAGTAGTGTAAGGCAGAGAAAGCGTAGTAACAAAGGACCACAGCAGGTTTAGCTTAATGTATGGCTAAGCCTCCATTTAATCTCTGAAGCCTACAAAAAAACAAATCAGTGCCTTAACTCATTGATATTCTATGTATGTGAAAATCAAGTTCTTCAAAGTTACTGATAGACAGTCGATACATGTTGTGCCATTGACTTTATACCGGCAGAGGCAGGTGAACTCCTTCAGTAGTGTTATCCTTGGGGCTCTCGCTTCAGCCCAGTCCTCCTGATCAGATCTGAGCTGCATGGGAGTTCGCTTCTAAATGGCAAGGTAGTTGACATATTGTGTCTCAATTTAAGCCCCATTACCATTCATTAGACATGCTCCTAGTTAATTATTTTAAAAAATAAATGTAAATAACAGTGTTAATTATACCCGCGAGGCCATTGATGTGTACCATGTTGGCATTTCATGTTAGAAAAGGCTGCCTGAAATTAGAATAAAGAGCACTATAATGCAAGGAGGAGGTTTCGGGAAATATTATTGCTAACATAATATTTTATAACAGCAATTTCATCAATTATAAGTCTTAATATTTAAATAATATTCTATTGAGAATCTATTATGAAAAGCATTTAGGTGATTTGTTGGCTGTTACATTTCCCTCTGCGTTTGAAAGGCTTTTTTTGTTAAAAAATGGTTTTCAACAAGCTACAACATCACACAGTGTTTCTGGGGCGGTCTCTATACGTGTTCACATGTGGGTTTGTGTGAATAGTGACAAATTTCTGGAGAAAAATTATAATAGTCTGTCCTTCCCTGGTGGTGTTCCTTCTTGCTGTCTGCTCTGTGACTTCGTGGGATTCCTCAAGAAGTTTTTTTAAACTCTTAGCCAGAAATTTCTTCTTGCCTCACTGTGTAGTCAAATAAATTGGGTTTTGTATGGCAAATCAGTTTGTATTCTTATCATTTTCTAGCATGGGATATCTGAACCAAAAAAGAAACTAAAGAGAAGCTGCATAAGCTATGCATTTCACTTGTCTCTCTTAAGGCCATGTACTATGTCACGTGCATTGGATTTCATTCCTTCTCCTTAGGAAAGTGATCTTTTCCATAGGGCCTGCAGGGATAATCTGATGTACACTTTCAGATTCTCCTCAAGAATAATTTTCTGTGAAATTACATTTAGAGCCTGTTGTGAAGTAGAGCCAAGGCAGAGTTTTCTTGGATGCAAAACTTTGTAACGTGGAAGGATAAAACTCCACACCTAGATCTGACTCAAGATTAAAGGAACAGTCTGGGGTTTGCTCCAAACTTCTCCTGGTGATAACTGCTGGATCCAAGGCCCTGACCTACTGCTCCTTCCCAGGATTTTTCAGCCATGCTGCCAGTCGGGCTGTCAACTGGTGTTGTCCGTGGGTGATACATGTCTATCTCAACACCGAGAAAGGCTCCATCCAGGCAGTATTCTGCTCTAGGGCGTCTGCAGCCAGTTTGCACTGTGGCAACATTTTTTACAAAGTCAAGAGACAGTTAGGTCTGACACAGATTACTTCTTCAACTGAGAATCCCTCACAATACTGTGCAGTTGCACTGTCTGTTCACAGGAGTCGCTGGCATCAGGACCTTCTGTTTGTGGAAGTTTCTGCTCCTGCCTGCAAGCAAAGGGTTGAAGAAAGTGTAAATTAATGTCTGCTCCTAAAGGATACAGTGATGAAAGAAAGAGGGAGAGAGGGAGTGAGAGGAAGAAAGAGAGAAGAGAGGAAGGAAAGACAGAAGAAAAAGCTTTTTCTTGTGCTGTACATAAAGGCTTTTCTTGCAGCTTCTGCATCCTCTCCTGATAGCACACATAGTCCTGCAATATATTGCTGCCTTCTCATGATGTCCCTGCCTCACCAGAAGGCTTCAGTACTGTCTTATCTACCTTCTAACTCATGCTAACCCAGAAGTTGGGCAGACTGCAGCTCAAATCAGAGTGCACTTTGTGGAGTTGTGTAGCTTGCACTGAATATCGTACCTGATGTTTCCAAGCTAGTGTGGATAAATATGAGGTGTCACATCCCCTGCAGATTCTGATAGCATCAGTTTCTGTTCCCCAGTGTGTGCCAGCCTCCCTGCACAGCCTACCACCATCCTCCGCCTCTTCCTCAGCCTTACTTTTACATTCAGACCTGGCAAAATACTCATGAGGAGCTGCAAGGCTGTTCTCTGCGATGCAGCAGGCATCTAGCATCTTGGGGTGAACACAAGAATACTCTTTTCCCCATGGCTGCAGATAAAGCATCCTTTATCTCCTGAACCCATCCACATCATATCACAGACTGTCTTGGATTGCTTGAGAGGGAAAGAAAAAAAAAAAAAAAATCTTCCCTTTCAAATCATATTGTGGCTTTCCATAGCTTATTCTGTGCATAGGGCTGCAGTGATGCTGATCGATACTTCCGTGAGATACGTGGAGTATAAGTCTGCAGGGCCGAGTCTGGGTGCTGCCAGTAGTGCTTTGCTCTCTCTGGGTATGCTGAGAGCCAGCCAGTGTGCCGGAGCATGGTGTTATGCTGCATTTCCTGCAGCACAGAAAGTAGACATGAACTTTTCCTCTTGGATTTTGTGACCAGGGTAATGACATGATAAATTGTATGCTGAGGGGTATGTGTGTAAACTACATGGAAAAGCATTTTTCTGACTGGATGCTCAGAATTTTATATTGCCCTATGATCTTTCCTTGAAAAATAATCACAGGTCACCTTCTCTGACTCTTGACAGTGTTATTGTTTATCCTATATTCAGTAATAATATAAGGAAATTCCAAGTAATTTTATCTTGTGTTTATAGGGAAGGGAATGTGGGGGCTGCTCTAGAAATTTGAAGCATTATATAAACTGCTTCAGGTGTTTAAATACATTCCTTTTGCTGCCTGGGGCATTCTTTAGCCCTAAAATACCCTAAAATTAACAATTTGAGGAGGGGATTAAGATTTGTCTCCATCACTACTTTTGCTCGTTGTCTCTGCATTAAGTTTGAGATTGAAATTATTTAGTTTTTAAATCTATTTTAAAACATGCACAAATGAACTTATGAGAAAATGTTGCCCTAAGCATAATTTTATGACCCATACATTTTGAATATTTAAAGCAGTACTAATAAAAATAAAGCAGTGAATATTCTCAGGGGTTTAATTTTGCTGGTGTGTGTTGATCTGATGGTTTGTGAGTTTTACTACATTTCATTAGGGAAATTTTACCAGAGAAATGGAGTTGAATATACAAAATAGTTTATCCTAAATTGGCAGCATGAATCCTCAGTAGAGCTTGTTTACAAGTACTGATTCACTTGAACACTTACTTTATGAAGAAACATCGTGGAAATAATTTTATTGCCTGTAGTACTTAAGCAACAAAGATAGAAAAAGACTTACTGAAGCAATCTTCTTTTTGATAGGAGTCTTTTAGGTCCTTACAATTGCTCTATACATTTATTTATGTGTTGAACATTAACATTCCTATCCATCAATATAGCTTGAGATAAGTTCAATAAGCCTGTTTGCAATTTTTATTAATATTGAAGTTTGAAATCACATAAATTATGTGAAGATCCTCAGCCTCAAAGGGGAAAACACTCCTGAGATTAAAACCATTGAATGTAAGCATGGTCTTTCCTGCAATACTCAAAAGTTTGACTAGACACACCTCCCTCAAACTAAACCTCCTTAGTATCACCTAGCTTTCTGTTCATAATGCCCTAAGCTAGCTATGTAGCTAGATAAAAAGCCCACACAAACACTTTCAAAATGCTTGGAGACAAATAATAGATATGGTGTTTTTAAAAGAAAATTGTCCTAATGCTGAAAACACTAAGGAGAGAAGTGTATTTTCTTTTAAAACCAATTTGTCTTATCACTGGATTTGTAATTTATAAGCTTTTTTTATTTTTTTAATTTTGTTTTCATTTTCTTTGGGGCTGGTTTTTATGTTTCCTGAGTGCTCTCTCCCCCAACCCACACTCTAAAATTCAGCATCAAGTTAGATTACTGTTTACTCTCCCTTGGAGAATACTTGCTTTGTATTTCCTTTTTAAGATAATGGAGGAACTCTTTGAAGTGAAGCATTTTATTGGATTAAGTATTCTGTGGGGTGACAGAGTGGTTTCAGCCAGTGAGAGGTGAAAAGGAAAAAATATGGTTCTTTTTATTCAAGTAATATTTTTTTTTCCTTGATATTTTGGGTCTTTTTTCTTGGTATTTGAAGCCTGAATGCAAACAGGTATTGGAGAAAAACATTTCTATGTTCACACAAGACTTCTCTTCTTGATTCCAAGTCCAAAGAGATTTGAATGGACGTTTAAACAACTCCAGACATTTCAGGGCTGACTTAGCTTTAATACTTCTGTCACGTTTCTCTACCTCTTCTATTGTGTTGACTGGTGTTTAAACTGTGTTATTAGAGGGTGTTATGCACTTCACTCTAGCAGTCATGTTTTACAAGTGTAATGAAGACCAGGCAGGATAAACTTCTAGCATGGCCTATTGGATTGAATGGAAGCTTCAATTTCTCCCTAAATCCCAACATGAGATAAATTTATAATGGGCTGAAACTAAGTGCTATTTGCCAAGGTTGGACTTTCTCCTCACAACACCCAGGTGAGCTACAAAGCTATGCCAGTTTGTCATCTTTTACAATTTGTTCCTTTTCTTTTATTAGAGTTCAGTCACATTGCATTTATAATATTATGGGGCTGGTAAAGAGGGACATTTCCAGTTTCTTATTTGATAAGAATAAAATAGCATTTAGGTAAAATTTTGGATTAATATAAACAGCAAAAGAACAGCAACCAGAATTATTTAAACAGGTATAATTTATACAAGTGTATTTCAGAGTATAGTACCAGCTACCAGTGAAGGGAATAGTTTGTCTATACATGTGTCTATACGTCTGACCGCAGAATATGACAGCTACTTCTGAAGTTGCATTTATATGTAAGAGAAAATAAATGTACAAAAAATAAAGCATTCAGTATACCAGCTTGTGTACAGGATGAATTTTGGACTTTTTGACCTGCATAATCCTCTAGTTCATCTTTCTTGGGATTTGGTTTTCATGTTTGAAAAGTTTGAAAAGCATAAAGCACACATCCCTCTGGTTATCTGAAAAGGAGAGTGTACTCTCTCTGCTGTGATCTCATTTTCACTTTAAAAAGGATGGAAGTTGCAATTTTGGACTGGACTATTGTCCACTACGAGGTAAGAGCTGTTGCGCTGAACCTGGCCACTCATCAGAGTGGCTCTTAGCAGGTGTTTAAGGAAGAGGCATAAGCACTGTGAAAGTATAGTAGGATGTCTCTCTAAACAGTATAATGATATGCTTTTTGGTAGCTAGGAGGGGAATTTTATTTCCATAAAACAAGAAGAGAAACACCCACTATTTCAATGATCTAAGATTTGGTTTTATCTCTGAGTGACTTTAGACTTTTAAATCCTAATACTGTTGTTGTGGAAAAATAATTTTCTCTAAAATTTTAAAACATCTTTTACTTGTTCTTATTCTCTGCTTTCCTTTTGGTGGACACTTTTTAACAAGGAACATTTATCCACACAGGAAACCAGCGAGTAGTATCAAAACAGATAATATGATTGTTGGAAATACTAACACATTCTTGAAATAGCCGCCCCCTATATGTGATGCTAAAGTCTACATCCTCACGTATGCTCTGAATGAGAGTGGAATACTAAATGAGAAGGAGCCTTCCACAAAGCCTATGTGGAAAAACTTGTGTATTCATGAGCATCTACCTCTCGTCATGTGTGGTCTTTCTAAAAGTAAGAGGCATCCATAGTGTTCATAGGTACTGGTGCAATAGATGCCTTTTTGCATAAAACAGGGCTTAGAACCTCACCTAATGGATCTGCATTAACCCTAGAACATGTCACTAAATGTAGGATTTGACTTACCCATGGCAGTTGGTGGAGTAAGGAGAAAGTATATTAGTGACATGCAAAGATGGGCTACTAATAGAGTCTGCAGCCCAACAATCGGTTTCACAATGTTCATCAAGTAAAATCATGTTTTGCATTTGAGTGTAATTATCTTGAAGACACATTTTTTTTCCCTGAAGTTTTCGTATTGAACTTGAAATTATGATCATTAATGGTAGTGCCTATAGTGCATCAGGCACTTTCAGATACAGAGCCCTGAAGTCGTCATGCATGCACCACCCTTATGAAGTCTACTGTTATCAATATTGCTGTTGTCTGAAGCAGTGTTGCTTCAAAACCAATAGCTATGGAAAGTGAAGCGAAGGGATAATGTTTCATTAGGCTTTGAGCCATTGTAACAGTGACTATCAATATTCTTTGTAGTGTTTCCCCCTGCTAACAATAGCTGGGTAAAGACAGTTCATTTGACTCAACATGAGTCAGCGCTCTTAAAATCATACCTTCCTCAGCTATGACATTGCTCAGTTTTCAACTGCATATTTACATCTGTTCAGCTAGTCTGCTCTTGGTGGGATGACCAGTTTGTGCTCACTTACGAATGGGCAAATTTAAGGCAGATGCATTCTTTTTGGAAATATGTTAAAAGCAACGATGTTGTTTAGAGCTTTGAAAGCAAGAAGTTTCTGTGACTTCTCAGAAGACGATGGAGGCAGCCCGGTGCCACTCTCATTCAGCTGCTGGCTTTGTGGAAGGATTAGGGCTTTATTGTACTTTAAGGGAGACAGTGTTCTTTTCTTTAGAAAAATGTACCATGTCTACTTGCATTATTCTGTCTTTAATCTTAGAGGGGAAAATCCTCCTATAAAACATTGTTATAGAGGAGATGTCTAAATACCATTTAGCTTTTTTAACATTGTAGCCAATGACTGAAGAAGTGGTATAACACTGGTGAACAGTTAGTCTCCTATTACTCCCCAAAAGATGGATAAAGATGACCTTAGCACTTGAGATAAAAAGAATATGGCTAAAAGAATAAACATTAATTTTTAGATGGCTGGTTGTATTTATTTTGCTGAGGTTTTGGTCTGTCGTTGTTATATCTGGATAACACAAGAGACTGTTTAAGGTAAGAATTGCTCTTTTTTGTTTTCCTCAGCTAAAATAATATTGTGTTTCATTATGCTATATCCTTTTTATATGAAGTAGGGCTGCATTACCCATTTCAGATAATATTAGAAATGTTCTGAACCCTCATTCATTCTTTTGGAACCCAACCAGCCACAGACACGCTAGAAATTTGGCTGGTAACCATTCAAATTACAACTCCAATTTTGTACTTTGCTATATTTTCTTGGGCAACGGCAGGGCCTTCACTTCCTTTCAGAGCAATTCTGGGGTTTGTCTGCTGGCCCGTCAGGAGATTTGAAGGAGGCAGATGTAAGCAATAATAACACAGGGCAGTCAGGAATACAGTTGTGACGATGCTCAAGAATGTCTACAGCCTTGAAAAAATTTTTGAAGAGAAGGAGTAGCTAGATGAAGCCACATCAGAGCTGGGGGATGGGTCAAACTGTCATAGACAGACCTCAACTGTGGTAGCCCATTTGGTGGTGGTGGTTAGATAAATATTCGTTTAATAGGCCATACAAATATAATTCATATATCTGTATCACATTATTTCTGATATGTGCCTGTCATACTTTCCATGCACTAAGTGCCACAACCAGAATTGGAGGGAGGAGGGTGCAGTGGTATGTGCTTTTATTGGAAAGATCATGAATAAGAGTAAACAATGTCTAAAGCCAGTGGTAGACCTTAGTAATCTGTAGGAGACACAGAAGGAAATAGTGCATACTCTGTTTATTGAGTGCAATCAACCAGAATAGTTTAACTTGTAATGAAATTGATTTACTTTAATGTCATCTTCCATCTGAGAACCAGGTTACTGGCTGTGTCAAAAAAGGGTGTATAAGTTTAGTGAACAATGGCTGCAGGACTGTGAACCAAATGAGACAGATCTATTCTAACATATTCAGAGGTTTATGTAAACATTTTATGTATTCTACATGTAAAGCATATTTTATGGCCAAAAGCACTGAGCAAGATGGATCTTTTTTTTTCCTGAATCAAAATGGAGCACCAGGTCAGTTCAGAGAACAAAAATGTTGCACGCTGCAGCAAATACAATAATGTTCTCTGTGACATTATTTCTTAAATACATCATTCAGGCTATTAGACATGAATTATTTCTATTTGCTTGTTTAGATGAACACTCTCCATTCTAATTTTACTAGTCTGTCTTTATTTGTACTTCCAATTAGTGTAGTCAGTCATAAAAAAAGACCAAAAAAAAGAGCATTTATTTTATTTTCCTGTTTTATAATGAGTTTATAGGTTGTTATTATGTATGAGTTTCTATACAAGAGTATAGCCTTCCCCTGTTCCTGTCTTTTACTCAAATAATATGTAAAGCATGGCCAAGTTTGTTTTCAACACACTGGAGAAGAGCGACCTGAGAGGTTTCAGTGCAGCACTCAGCAGCAACTGTTACAAGAGTATCTGATGTAACATTTCCTGTTGTGCACTATGATGCTATAAAATTTAATAGAAATTCCTTGTCATTATAATTAGGTGGCCTCTTGAATTCACAGCATTATATTGAGAAGCTTAAGTGCCACTATTCCACATGCGTCGTTTGGTTCCTCCACCACTGTCTTTTATTAGTGTACATTGAGTACTACACTTGAAAGACTGACATTCTTGCTGGGCAGGGGGAAATATGAGGTCTCTCAACCTGTAGGAGAGGCTTCCTCCCTCTGAGCCCCCCACCCTCCCGCCTCTCCCCTCCCCTTCCCTTCCCTCCCCTCTCAACTGTATAGAGATGGTGTGAGCTTCTGGGGTTCTGGGTTTGTTGGTACAGGATGGTGATGCAAGGAGGCAGAGGGAGAGCTGAGCAGCCATGGCTGTCCTCTCCCCACAAAACAGGTACAACTTGTGATGCAGGAGGTCAGACTTTCCCCTGCCTCTTGTCTTAAACTCTAGCCTCATAAAACTGCCCCCGCACTGGTGCATGGGGAGGTGGGGTGGGTTTGGTTTTTTTCCCCTTCTTTAGCCTATCCTTCAAGGCTGCCCTGAAAGGAAGCTGTTTGCAATGGTGGCCTTCCAGATGAAATCTGCATTAGGGAATGGGTTGAGGCCATCCATCATTTTGCAGGAATAACTGAAATGGTGTCTGGCAGCAACAGTGCTGGCTCTCTGGAGCTGGACTGAAACTACAGCCTCAGGGAAAAATGTACTTTCATCCTTTTTACCCAACAGCTCCCCCAGCCCCCCAGTTTCCACATAGCTCTATCAAGCAGCCAATTCACACACTGAGGGGAGTGGATGTTTTATGTGTAGTTGAACAGCAACTCTCCCAGGGCTCTTAAGCATTTAACTCTTTTTTTTTTTTTCTTTGGGAAGAAAGAAAAGAAAAGCTCCAGATGTTTTAGGTTTACTTTTCTGGAATTGGTGCATTGCAGACAGCTCCTGTGCCTCCCTGGGAAACAGGTAACCACCCAAGCAGTCCTCCTGCTCATGGTCAACCCTCGATAACTGAGGTGTGAAGGGGAGTTTCATAAAAGGAGCATTACCTACTTTTTCCGATTAACATCTTTCTTTTCCAGACAGGATTTTCAAGGCTTTTTATTTGGGCAGTATGAGACCTTTGTTAAACTCAACTCAACTCCACTTTCACTGCCAACTGTCTTAGGGATTCCTGGGGCAACTCTGTGCACTGTATCCATGTCCACAATGTGCAGATGTTGTGCGGTGTGGTTGGAGTCACTGCTCATGCATGCTACACTGTGTCGCAATGCACAGTAAATCCAAAGCATTGAGCCGTGAATGTGTCACCCAGATGATTTCTGCAAGACAGTAAATCCAGCATTTATTGTGTTGGGATTTACATGTGGACATGTCAACTGTTTGTAAAGAACATATAGAGTATGATGTTCCTAAACTAAGTTTACCAAGTATGTGCAATAGTTAGAGGAATAGATTTCTCTTAGAAAAATTCCTGATAAAAATTGTTGGAGTCCACAAAGGAGGATAAGTTCATAAGGCATGGGTAGAAAAAGTAGTGTTGATGTCATTGATGCCATGCACTGAGTCTCTTTTTGCTTGTAATTTTCTTTAGATTTAATTTGTATTACTGAGTTTTGCACCAACAACTCAAAGAATAGTTGTCTTTCAAGACTAAATACTTGTTTCAGTGACAAAAAAATTATTTAGATAAACCTACTATGTGAGGCATATTCATTTAGAGTATTTTTTTTTCTTGAAAGAAGTGACTTGCTGTAGTGCATTTTTATACGCTGTCTATAATTGTTTTCAGTTGCAGATAGCATATTTTTCACAGCATATTTGATCATACTTGCAGACAACATTTGAGGTGTTTTCCTCAAAATTAATAACTAAAAAAAAATGACAAAAGAAAAATCCCATGCCATTAGAGTTTGTTACATAGCCTTCATGAAGGAAAAATGCATTCTGGCTTTGCCTGAATTCCTGTGAAATTAAAGCTCTTTCATTGGACACATCAATTGCTCTAATTATAGTGCTGGGGATTTGGATAGAAGCTGGTCTGCAGGGCTCTCCCTCACACCCAGCATTATCTGTGTATGCTAACTCGGCTGAGGATATTCACAGCCAGAGAACTGTGCATCTCTAAAACGATCTTTCTTGTGATAGATGTCTGTCTTCTGGGAGAAAAAAATTGGGTGGAGGAAGGAGGGGAGACAAGGAAGACTGGGAAATGTTACTCTCTAGCCTAGCTGTAGGGAGGAGGATTGTGCCTGGTGCTGAGCCATCCCAAGCACTTTTCCATGCTCAGCAACCACACAGCCATCCTTTGCTTCTCTTCCAGCTTGCCTTACTGCATGCTGGCAAGGTGGCAAGGGGAGCTGCAGCTACAGGAATGAAAGAGTGAGTGCCTGTGCAAAATGGCAGTGGTGCTACTGGTGTTGCATTCAACTACCTCCTATTTCGCCATGGTAGGCATCTTATTCCTGTTCATTTTGACAGGGAAAAGAGGAAAATGGACTCTTCATTTTCTGACTGGTGCCTACATTGGATGGGCACTGTCCATGTCCATCGCTCATCCCTACCTTGCTCAGGCATGGAAATAGAACATGAAGGTGTCAGGTCTGGTAAACCTTGAGTCTATATTGCCCAAACTGGATACCACAAAGTTATGAGAAATGTTTATGACTGGTATTAAAAATGAAGTTTTAAATTAAATTGACTTTTCCTTTCTTTTTTAAATTGTAGAAAAGAGAAAGACAGGTCTGCTTTCTCCCTGAGTTCAAACCTAAAACGGGGATGTCTTTTTTTATAATAATTATTTTTTCCTCATAATAAGGTATGCACATTAACTGTGAGCGTCCACATTTCTGATCCATGAGTGACAGCAGCTCCACTTGTCTCTGAAGGCAGGATCCTAATTTCTTAGGGGACATAAGCTTCAGCCATTCTTCAGAACTACAGAGCAGATGCAACTGTGAGAGCTGCACAGCTGTGGTGTTGCCTTGTGAACTGTCCCACCATGCTGAGCCTCTCCTTGTGGTGCAGAGAGGGGAAGGGAAAGTATTTGTCCCTGCAGCAAGTTCAGAGTGGGTAAAGCCAGCAGTAGGAAATGAGGCTGAAGTTCTGGCGTGGTGGGCTGAACTTGAAATCTCTGGCATGTAGTGTGCTGGTGTTCCACTGTTATAAGGAATCCAGAAAAGAGGATGTTTGGAGGGTCAACTGCTGTTGTTACTACTGTTGGCTCCCTGGAGTAGCAGCAGGTGTGTTAGTGAGGGCTCTGCCTTCTTCCCCAATGTCTGGTGTCATTTTTGGATGGCTGGACAGTAGTACTGAGCTATGGATGTGGCCAGGACCTGGTGGCATAGGTGCCAGGCTGCCAGGTTGTTTTGACAGCACAATTATAAGTGTGTGCAACTGCAGCAAGTGGCATCAATTGTGTGGTTTCTGCCACTGGGTGTCAGGAACAGAAAATTGCATTAAAACTGTATTATGATTGAAATCACCAGAAACACTTAAATTACAGAATCACTGTGCTCCTAGGCTGTAAAATTAAATGTTACTGCTCACTGGAGTAATTGAGTTGAAATGGCTTGCAAGAAGGCACTCAAGTAATTGCCATATGGAGAAAGTATTGTCTGTGTTCAAGTTTCCATATCTGCTTTCTGGACGGGGAACCCCGTATAGTGCTGCTGGGACATCCATCAGGAGTGATCCATCAGCACCAAGCCCAACCTCACCGAAGACATGCCACAGTTGATGGGAGAGAGGGATGCAAGGCTGGATGATTTCACACACAGAAGTCTTCTGTGTAAATGAAGCTCAGTGTTTTTCAGCGTCAGTGCAGATCAATGGGGCTGCAAATACAGAGGTAACTCAGGCAACCTGAATGTTCCTGTAACCCAGCCACCCATGGTGCAGGCATATCAGAGAGTGGAGCCAAGAAAGGATGCTGCACAGTTAGCTGCAACGGTATTGTTAACACATCATTCTCTGAGCACCAGAACTAACAAAGCTTAGTTTCCTGCAGATTTCTGTTGGAAAGTTGATTGATGGGGGTGTGTCAGAAATTCACAAGATCTGAGTGAAACTTTTTCATGATGAAGGTGTTTATAAGGCATCTCTCCTATGGATACTCTGCTGTCTTAACAAAATGTGAACACATGCTACTTTTTTCTTACAGCTGGGGGAACTAGCTTAGTCTCTTTTCTCCTTTTACAGCAAAAGACATGTAGAACTGTAGTTTATCTTTTAAAACCTTATCTTTCTGTTGGGTTTGGCAGTAAGCTGCCATTATGTTGAGAAATGATGAACAGAGACAAACAACATGTTTGCCTAATTTCCCTAGGAGCTAGGATAAAACAACCTCTGTTTACAGATAGGAGATGGGAATGAAGTCCACTTTTGTTTTTCTCATCATCTTCCAAATATGGCAGGGTAAAAGAAAACAACTGAAAGTGAGTGACCATGTATGTGTTCATGCACATGCAGAGTGGAGCACATGTTGAGGAAGGAGGCCATTCCTATGGAGCTTGCCCCATTCTCTCTGGCATTCAGAAGAAAATTCTTGCTCTGAGCTGCAGGTTGTCTTCCACTAGAAAAAAATCCTGTGAAATTAGTAGTTGTGGTTCCTGAGAGCTTAACCCAAACAGGAGCAATTGCTCTATCCAGTTGCGGAATGAAGCAATAATTAGTTGGAAAAACAACAATATAGGACATAGTTAATTGCTCGGCTAATAGTGCTGCAGTGCAATGCGTGAACAGAAGGAGCCTTGAACAGACATGAAACTGAAAGCAAGTGAAATAAGCATTGCAGTCACCTTGTGGAAGATACCACTCTTTCACTTACGTTGCATTAGCTAAGTAGGAGAGTTTTGAAAGAAGTATTTTCCTTCCTATTTCATATCTGCTCAAAGTGCTTATCAGTCTTTATCTCTGTGTATTGATTTCTCTGCACTTCGAGCCTTTCAGTGAATCTGCCGTTCTAACTTGTGTTGAAACATTCTATTGGGAACTGCCTAAAATCAGGTTTGAAAATGAGGCATATTAGTTTAGTTTTCTCCCTTCAGTGGCACTGATGAGACTGAAATGTGCTTGCTAGCCAAAGAGGAGTAAAGTGAGCAAATTCTACCTCAACATCATTTTCAGAGATTATTTTCTGGTATCCTTTGTTCCTCTTAACTAGTTGTCTTTGCTGTCTCAGTTAAACATCAGAAGATGGAGAAGAAATATTTTTTTTTTTAGTTTTTGGTGAAGTGCCTTGAAAGTGTATGGGTTAGGTTTAAATGGTTCCTGCTTTATGCTGCTCCAGTGATGTAAAGCAGCTGCTAGACTCACTGTAACCATTCGACTGAACTGGATTTAGAATGCTTTGCATTGCTATGATGATACAAGGCAGTTTGAAAAGACCAGTGAATCTGTTTCTTTAAATGAAATAAAATACTTTGATAATTAAATGTACAATGCTACTTTTATCTCTGTTTGACATTTGTTTTTTTCTTCAACTTTATGTTTATAAAGATCATATTGTGCCCATGATTGCCATAATCTGAAATTAAAGTGAATGTTTATAGAAAAGATTACTCCTCAAACTGAGGAAAGGCAACAGAATTCAGCCGTGGGAGACCCATGAAGAATAGCAACCTTAAAGTGACAAACCTGTTTGAATTAGGATGAGAAACTATTTAGCTCTTGTCACAGGCTAAGTACAACCCTATTAAACAGGTATTCTGCTCATACTGTCTCTTGGACAGCAGTTGCTCCCATTTGCTGTCATTACAATCAGGTTTTTTTCACCAAATCCATGCAGCTCTATCAGTAGGCAGAATTGTAATTAAGGGCCTAATACTGCCTTATTTACATGGAACACATTGCATGTCCTTCTGCGCAGGTACCAGAGCATTGTGGTGGCTTTCCTCTGGAGCCTTCTTGTAGCATCTGTCCCGCAGGACAGCAGGACTCGTCTCAGCTGAAACATGGCTTTCTAAGTCAGCGCACATATCTGTTATACCAAAGTCGCTCACACCTTTCAGTGAGAAAGTTCATCTCTCATTAAATTATTTTTTCATTTTCTTTTAAATATACATTCTTCTTAGTGAGACAAATGTGCCGCATTTTGGGAGGTTTTACAATTGAGGAAGAGGTAACAATTTCTCTCAGCTTAGTTGCGCAACCTGTTTAGTTAGTGTAAAAAAGCAGTAAACAAGTTAAGGCAGGCCAATGTAATATGGCTATAAATGAGGGAAAACATGAACATTTTTCCATTAATTAAAAAAAAAAAAAAAAAAATCTTCTTTGCCAGTGAGAAATGGTGGTGGTGGAGTGCCCGGTGAGGACATATCAGGAAAGACAGGCTGAAGTGAGCTGATGTTTAATAGAAAAGCCTAAAAAAATGCCAAAAGGGGAAGTAGTTGTGTCATGTAGCTGCACAAAAGGGTTTGTGTCGTGTTGTTTTGTTTTCCTGCTGGCATGTTTTTTGCCCGTTGGTTTGTCTGAAAGGCGAGCTGGAATGTGCTGTGATGAGCTGCCTTCCACGCAGGCAACGTGGCGCAAGAGGGCCTAGCAGCAGGTCTGGCATACGGTGATTGATCCCTCCATTTAGGAAGCATAATGCCTTCTGAAGCAAAGAGCAGATCAAAGACTTTAATGATTGACAGCGATTTATGCCGCTTTTGTTTTTAATTCCTTGACTCCTGACACTTTAAGATGGGACTTTATAAAAGAAGGATGCCGTATCCTAGGGTTACGCCTCTTTTCATAACAGGGAAGGCTGAAGGACCTGTGGAGACTGATACCCAGATTCAGATATATTAGTTTTTATTTAAATCTGAGGTTCAGAAGTTTGTGGGCATGCTGTTTCTGTTATTAAATCATTATGCACCTACCTGGGGGGAAAAAAAGCCAACAATCTTACCAGGAGTGCCTCTATAAACATTTCTTACTCTCCATAGTGTAAGGCTGGTATATTAAAAATTCTTGAAATAGCTGACCTCGACAGGTGTTTTATTTGAGCAAACAAAACAATAAATAGTAATATAATCCCTGTGGAGCTAGCATTAGGCTTTGTGGGAAATGCATAATTTCCTTTACTAAACGTAGGAAGCTGCACAAATTTAATTTCTTCGTTTTTGTCATTAATACAAAACCATTCTGAAGCTCTTTTGCTCCTGAGGCTGAGGTCCAAAGCCTGTTGCACAGTTACATGGAGGGTTTTTCTATGGTTTCTGTCATTTTTTTTCTCTCTGCCAGCCAGGGTGCAGCATGGAGGACTGCAGCCCAGCAGCCCTTTTGCCCTGGGAGCGGGTGTTATGCCATCATGTTCACAGGAAAACAGTGAGCAATTTCTTTTCTGAGCGGTGTCAGATATGCTGCAGCACTGTACAGCCACTGCTGTACAGTATAAAGCAATTATTGTACTTTTTACTCCTTGATTCTGAAAAGTCTCATAATATAAGGTCTGGTTTGTTTGTTTGTTAGTTTTAATCTAGACATTATGTAGGCTGCAGTTTCAGTGGCTGTATTTGACAGGTTCTGGAAGGATGGTCAACTTAAAAGATGGACTTTGCTGAAAACATTTTGCCAGTCCTCTACGCAGCAGAAACCGTGATGTTGTCCTGGGCTCTCCAAAGAGGCGGAAGGTGGTTTTCTTAAATCATTGCTGCTGCCGTGCCAAGTGAGGCAGGGACCAGGCAGGACCCAGTGTCATGATATATGCACGGCCTTGTAAGTTCCTAATGCAGCCTTCCATTTTAATGGCAAACAAAGAGCAGTCCTGAAGAAACTTCAGGTCTGAAATGTAAGTTAGTTTAGGCCATTTTCTATGTACTACACAAAGCAATGATGACTCTTATATTTTCATTTTCTCTTATATATGAATAAACTCAACTGTTATATTAGTAAAAGCTACTGTTGCTCTTGCATTACAATGGAAAAATAGATACTAAAGGGATGTGATCTCCAGGTTAGGTGGATGAGCAACCTCACCCAGGATGGCAAATGTTGCCTTTTCATGCTTACTATAAAGCCTGAGGTCCTACCCATTAAGAGAGATGATGGCTGAACTGTGGAAGCCATTAGAAAAGCCCATCACTGTATTTTATTGTTCTCATAAAGTTCATGGATTAAGATCCGCATTTTAAGCATCATTTACTGTTAACTCCTCTACTAACTATTTATGTATCTTCAGAAAGAAAGCGGTCTTGTAGTGGTTCTCAGGCAGTTTGATCTATGCTTAAGTTCTGACTTGTGAATTCTGTTCAGCTTGCTAGGAGCAGAAGTATTTCCTAGCTGTGAACGTGTTTTTATAAGTAGATTTCAGCTAAGTTCACTCCGTCTGTGTTGGCAAACTAAAGAATTTGGTTAAAACCATGAGAACATGGGAATCCAGTAGCCCAAGTATAGGTAGAAGTTTGACAGTGTTAAAAAATGAGGGAAAAAAAGATTAATGTTTCATTGTAATAGAGTGGACACAACCATAAAAGAGCCCAAACCCAAAACCAGAGGGCTACATTTCCATAAGTAATTCAAACCAGCATTTGGTACATGCTTTCCCAATGTTGGTTAAGAACATTCCTTACTTTTAGGTATTCTTTAGAAGCTTGAGAAATTAGTGATGTGCACTCTTTTATTATTTCTATATCCTTTCATATTGGGATTTCCAAACAAGTATTGTGCTTCAGCTTGTACATAACCCATCCCATTCAGCATAATTTAGTGTTGAACCTGCTTGGCCAAGTTAATATTTACTCTTTGGTTTTTATTGTCAGTTCAAACTTGGGTAATTGACAAACTGCTTTGAGGAAGTTGGACCAAAGTTTAGCTACTTTGTATCAAAAATGTAAGAAATCTTTCATTTCCAGATTTGCTTACACATACAGTATTTAAAGCAAAAGATTAGGAAAGGTGTTCCTTTACAGCTTAATTTTGGTCCTGGTGGTTGTGGAAGTATTCAAATAGCTAGTGTGAGTTAGATCAGCAAAATGGTCAGCTAATGAAGACATCATTGATTTATATACTTGAAACAACTGAAACAGAACTCCATTTATACATTCACATTTTCTTTTTTTTTTTTTCTGGGTTATTTTGTTGGGTGATTTTCTGCTTACTGTCTGTTTTAGAAATAGAGGTTCTGGTGATGCATGCACTTTTCAGGACGTATCTGCACATAAGGGGTTGCTCATGAAAATGAGCTGTTTATCAACCCCACTCAGCCTTGCACTCGTCCCTTTAACGTCATCTGGCAAGGAAAGGCCAAATGCTCAAAATCACAGGGGATTGCAGGAGATAGTATTGATACCTGTACATGGATGGCACCTGAAGGGATGATACCACCTTCAGCTGCCGCAAGCGACTTCTGGGGTCAAGCTGGAGCTCACTTAGGAGTGAAAGCAAACATAAGCCAAACTCTTAGCCAAAAATTCTTGGGCTGATTTTAGATAGTAAATATAAATTTAGTTTAGTTGTTCAGAATAACATCTTCCTCTCATTTTCATCTCTAACAGGTTAAGCACAGGCAGTATGTGCACAGAAAAAGCTTTCAAAATCAGACACAGTCCTCAGACTGGGGTCTGGAATCCATGCAGTCCTCTTTGCCTGTTGACATGGACTTTAGCACCAGGTGCAGGTGCTAAAGCAGAGCAGTTTTGGATTAGAATAATTGAGGTCCCTTATGGCAACAGCTTAAACTAAAACACCTCCTAAATGTCTCTCGCATATGCTGGAGAGAAACTATATGTGACAAGGTACCTACTCCCAACTCTCCTCCTTTCTGCCTCTGTCCCACTACAATCAGGGAAGGTGAAAGGGCTGTCATCTCCTGCATGGCCCAAGGCGCTTGCTCTCCTACACAAGTATTCAGTTTAGTGAGCTACTCAAAATACTGCACAGAAATATTAAGATTTCTGTTGTGAGCCTTAAACTTTAGTAAATGCTTTTCTTTCCACAGTGTGCAGTCTGGACAATTACCTGGAAAATACTCAGGTTTTCTTTTCGTTTTTGGAAAGTACCGCCCACATTAACAACCAAAGCATAATTAATGAATAAAATGAATAATTGAAACTGTTTTTGTAAGTTAGCTTGAAAAATAGAAAGTATTTATGCTTGAAGGCACTGTGTTTAAAATTCAGAAGTCTTTTTCTATTTACTTGAAGAGCCAGACTGGAATATACAAAGCCAGGTGCATAGTGCACATCTGAACCTCCATGGGGTGGGCATATGGACGTTTGAGCACATACCTCTGCCTTTGTGTGCAGTTCAATCTTTAGCAAGTAGCTTTAAGTACAACCATGTGCCTTCAACTCCAAATGCCCAGTATTATTCAACTGCAGTTATACATTTTTAATGTGATTATTTGGGGTGCAAAATAGAAAGCTTTAATTTGTGTTTTTAAAAGAATACTGGGAAAATCTCTGCAAGTGAAATCTTCTCTCTAGAAGGGTATTTCCTTTAAAGAAATACTGACCTGTTCTCTAGAATAAATTACCATACCTGTGAATGTGTACTTGCTCACACTGCAGAAGGTGAGATGCTTAATGGTACCGCTTGTATTTAACTATAGTTGTGTTATATTTCAAAAGAACAAAAGCTTAGCCTAAATAAATTAAGATTTCTTTTAAGATTGTGATGGAAGGTTACCGTTCTATTTTAAAGTGTTTGCAAAATACAGGATGGCAAAAGTTCAATCACTCTAAATTATAGGACAAGGAAATCCCTGAGTTGTCTGTAAAAGCTTTCGCAGCATGACTTGAAAGTAGAAGGTGTTGAGCTCTGTTCGCCTCAGCAAGGCAGATGAATTCCACAGTGATCTCTTCCCTGAAAACCTCTTCTCGCATCCCCTTACTTATGTCTTAAACCTGTCAGCTTTGACACCCCAGTTTGTTGTAATGAAATGATCTGATAGGAGTAAGATGGCTTCAGGAGGGAAATCCAGGACAAAATGCTGTTGTAAATATTTGTTTCTTTTTCTTCTGGGTACTGTCTTGCTGATCACATGGCAAAATCTGCTAAGTTATGTGTTGAAAAGCTTTGAGGGCTCCCTTCCTTCTTCTTTTTATTGTCTCCATGAAAGTATCAATCAGTTCCAACCCCCAAACAACTGGCCAGCTGAGACTGCTATAGCCCTTTTCTTACTGGCCCAGTTTTCAGGGAAAAAGTTGGGATTTGCCACTGCTGTCATTTGTAGTGTTTGACACCGAGGCAAACATCTCCTTTGCCCATGCTGCTGATGGCAAAGCGCCAAAGGTGGTTGGTCCCAAGCCTCTGTGGCTGCAAAACAGTTGTGGAATGTGATCACAGTGGGGGATGCATGTGTGTGCTCTCTTGTGTTCGTCAGCAGGCAGGTTTTCTCTCCTCACTTGGCGCTGGTTGGGTATTCACAACTGAATATTTGAAGTCAGAATCATGTGCCAAAATAGTTGGATTTCAAGAGCAATCATATTGTGTTTTGTCAAGAACCATAGGGCTTGTGTAGTACTCTTCAGTTAAGCTCTGGAAGCTACATTTTTCTTTGCCCGTAACAAAACCACCTCAGTTTGTACACTGTCAAAGCAACTCTTGCTTTAACCACATGCCTTGTTTTTGTCATACTCTAATCTTCCCTCACAATGTTGCTTTATTTGAGTTTGTTTGATGTAGACAGGAACACCCATGCAGAACCCCACCCCCTTTTTTTCTGTAATTATTTCTGTAATCTTTAATGTGAATATCTCTTGAATCTTTCAAACCCACTTCTGAAATACATAATCTTCTTCACCAGTTTGGCATTGCCCTTTCCTCCATTCCTTTCAGAAATGTTTAGAGGAAGAAAGGGAACTATTTCTCCCTCTCAGGGAGACAATCCACTCATTGCTTTGGGGAATAGTTTGGAATAAACAGATAGAGTTTGCACATAGAATTTAACAAGCTAAATAATAGTCCCAAGATTGTTTCTTTCAGTTTTGTCCAGCACCAAGCTTATGATGGATCTTGTGAAATCTCTAGAGTAGTCACTATCCCCATAGTTCTTACTCACACTTAATTTTTGGTCAGTTACTGTCTTTTTTTCCTCCTGTTTTTCAAATACCAAAGGAAGCATGGTAGGTGGCCCAATGGAAATTTACTTAGAAACAATTCCTTCTGCTGGAGAAACCTGACCTAGATGCACACCCGCATTGATAAGGCTTGGGCTTCCTTGGCCTGGGGTTGGTGAGACCTGAAGATAGAGGCACAGTTGTGACCCTCCTGACTGCGGAGGAGGCAGAACATGCTGTTACCAGATCAAAGAGAAGGATTGTTTTTAAGTGCCGTTTGCAATCGCTCGGTATGCAAAGTGTCTGGCTTCTAGCTGAGAAGGGTTGAGCACTAGTTATCCTGATGCAGTCAGAGAAAAATGTGATTTTGTTGAATCTTAGGAAGGTGCTATCTTCTGACTGTCAGGACCGGTGCTGTGCGTCTACTGGAGAATGCGTAGGAAACATATATGGGGCATCCGCAAGCTTACTGAGGACTTGGGCTGTTCTGGTGCCATGTTGCAAGAACAAAATGCAGCCCCCCAGTGAACAAGGCAAGAGGACGTTTCTGGCATTCAGAGTGAGCATATGCAACTAGCATTAGCGAAAGCATCCACCAAAACGCTGAGTGCTGTGCTTTGAGTCCAGAAAAGTGACACCCTAAGAAACAAAGTCTGCTTGGGCATAGTTTGGTGGGTGGCTTGGGAGAAAAACGTGGATTGTTTTCTGCCTCTGAAGGTGTTTTGTTTGGTGTTGATGGAGAAAATTGAATTATATTCTAACAAAGTAGCAGCGATAGCTGAGGTTTTTGTGTTGGGGGAGGGTTAGTACAGTATGCTTGTACATTTTGCTTTTCAGAATATTAGCGTTGTTGTGGCTTTTTGTTTCTCCTTTTCAATGGAGGAGGTTGACGGAGAGGTTAGATACCAGTTCTGCCTCAGTGATTCATTAAAGCAGAGCTGGAGGAACGGAAGTCGCCCTGTTCAAAGGTGTGGGGAGTGTTTTATTGTTCTGCACGGTGCTGTGAATGCCAACAATTTTGCAGCTGTGAAAAGGGCTCTTAATGAGTTTCAGCATTTTAATGTACTTCAAGTTCCCAATTGTACAAATTTAAGAAGCTTAGCAATTCAGTATCTCCTGAATAATAGCATTTATTTTATACTCTAAATACACTCGGGGAAGTCTCAACAATATTGCAGGAAGTCTTGGTAATATTGCGGCTCCTTTCCGATGTAATAGCTTTAGAGGACCTAGTTGACTTGAACAGTGGAGTCGGTCTTTTAAAAAACATGCACACACTTTTTGATTAATGAGCCCCATAATAAATCATTAATCTTTTTTGGCTCAAAAAATGATCTGAATAGTTTTCAAAGTAGAAGAAGTTGTGTATGTTTTCCTAAACTGTCTTCATGATACAGTGCTTGCATTTCAAATCTATCATCTTAAATTTACAGAAAAAAATAGCCTAACCTAATTTAATTTTTAGAAAAACAGCTCCAAACTCTGAACTACTTGGTTACTGAGGCATGTGAAGAAACATCTAGATAGGAGTACTTCCTCTTAGAATAATAAAAGCACTGTAAAATGACCATGTAATAAGTGTCCTTCTTCCTGAAGGATCCCAAAGTGCTTTTACACATTTTCTATAGTCAATGTGGGTCATTCACCCATCACTTGAATGAAACCAGTCTTTACTGGCTGCACTAAACAACACTTTTTATAGGAAGGAAATCACAAATAACTCTTGCATTTGAAACTCTGGGGAGAATTTGAGGTAGGCAGATTGTAATTGCCCAATTTGGAACTGGGCCAGAAGACTGTGATTAATATACCCAGGCTGTGCTTTAATTGTCCCAAAGTAGTCAGGGCCTTGGTTTCAAGTGTGCTTTGTCTCTGAATAGTATTTCTTTTTCTTCATGTTAATTTTTGAGCTTATAGAATGGGTGGCAGGTTTAGCAGAATTGAAAAGCAGGGAAGTTTTTTACTTACATGGGGCTCAGCAACAATGGGACAGTTCAACACAATTTTCTATGTGTATCTCAAGTGACAGAAGCTGGTTGTATATTTTGGTTTTAATTCCTGTGTCACTGCATGAACTTCTGATTCAGTTGTCTCCCTCAAATTATTTCCCCTACACTTCACAATTTTGACATCTTTATTATTTTTGATCTTAAAATTAATAACAGAGTAAATGCAAATGGCTGTACTCCTTAACTTTACACTTTCTCTGGGAATTGCTTGATCTTTTGAAACAGTTTAATATCTCAAAAACCTGTGAAAGACAGCCTATCAGGTTAAGTTGGTTGATAAATAAAAAAATAGGGTCATGTAACTTGGAATTAAAGCAAACAAGCTGCAGAGGCTGTTGATGCTTTCCTCAGTGGAGCCAGCCTCATCCCCTCCCTGGCAGGGTAAGCCTCCGAATGTCAAATCCCATCCTGAGGCTGCTGGATGTTCTTCCGTCTGTCACTCTGTGACAGTCACTGATCTGCAGATCCACAACTGAGTCAACATCAGGCTGAGACATTACTCTGTGGGATCCAGTGGATATTTATTTTTCTCTTGGGGAACCTGAGAGTTTTTAAGGGATTTTGTTAAGATAAAACCAACTTCCATATTTAAAACATGGGGGTGGGTTTTGGTGGGTTTTTTGGGACTTTTTGCATATGGCCCACAGAATACACCTAACATTAGCTTGGTCTGTTGACAAAGTTCTCCCAGCACAAATTTCCCAGGACTGCAAACTATCAAGTTTGGTCCCTTAGGTTTAAAGTGTTTACATGGCTTGTAAAAATGCACACACATCCACAGCTGTATGTGTTTTAACATGAACCACCAGGAATTGCTACAGTCATGATGGCAACGTCACAGGCAAACTGGAATTCATAGGCATCCACTTAAAGGTGTTGGTGCATGGTACCTTTCAGTCCTACCTACCTTAGGATCTGCATTTCACCTCCTCAAAAAATGGATGAAGTTGTTTCCCAAGTATTGGGTGATTTTCTGCTTACGTCATCAACTGCTGATACCAGTATCAGCAAAGGTGAGCACTGGCATAAGGAATGTGCCTCTGATAAAACACTTCTAATTTACATGTGTCTCTGTCATTCTAGTTCTTTACCCTAGTTATGCAACATGAGATAACTCAGAGTTTAAGATGTTCGCCTTGTGAGCCTTCAGCTTTTCACTAAAACTAGTTTGAAAACAAGTTGCAAATACAGCACCCGGTAGAGGTAATCCAGAAGCCTAAAGTATTCAGTAGTTCAAGTTCCTTCCTTTAAATCTGTCTTTTTAGTTATACTTAGGTTTTTGTTATATTTTAGCTATATATAAAGCCAGAGCAAAATGGCTCAGATCATTTAAGGACCAACCCAAGAGGCAGGTCCAGCTTTCAACATCCTAGGAGGAGAGACCCATACCTCTACACCCTGCTGCAGATTATCCTTTGCCTTTAATTTCAAGCCATCCACTGCATCCAAAATGCCTTCTTTGTAATTTACTTCCAGTCTGGGACTCAAAGAACGCCTGTGTATCTTGTCTCACAGTTTTATTACCGCAGTAAGTTCTTAGAGTTGCTTATGATTTATAAGCGAGAAAAAGGATAATAGCCTTCATTTGCTGGATTGTTACAGCCATCACTTCTTACATGAACGGTTTATACATGTATACAAATAAATGTAAAATATGATTACATGCAGATATATTTAATCACACACAAGCATACCACCAGCTAAGTGCATTAAGTGACTATGTATGGGGATACCCCCCTTGTATACACAGTTACTCACAGACATGTATGCATAATTGCAGATATGCCTCCTTTCTTGGAAGTCTGGGTGTAGTCTTGTGTGTCTTTACACATAGACATCTGTTTACCCAGATCTTCAAAATTGAAAGCATGCTTAAACTGGAATGCACTTTTATGTGTAGAATATATTTTGTTGTTACATATGTAATATGGATCTGTACTTACCTACTTAAATGCATCATTCCCATACATCTGTGCACACATAGGCACATGCATATACATATATACATTAGCCACAGCTGAAATACTGTATAGACATAGAAGTTCAGGTAAGCACAAGCCATGGAGAGCTTAATATTAGAATGGTAGTGCATTTTCTCACAGGCCAGCTTAGTACAACATAGCAGATTGCTGACACGTGAGCAGTCACAGCCAGTTGTGTGCTAGCCAGGGAGGCCAAGTCTGGATTTCTAGAAACAGATGGAAAGACAGAGTTACAGGGCTTGGAGCTTTTCCTTCTTCCTTTCTCCTCCTTACAGGGCCTGTTCACAGGTACTTGGGTTCAAGCATTATGCTCTGTCTTAAATTTCAACTTGTAGTATCATTCAATCCCACTTCTGCTTTGTCTCACCAGCTGACTGCAGACAACTGCATCCGTTACTTCATTTCAAATGTGAGACAACTTTCCTTAATGGCCTTCTTGAAGCTCTAATTTCTGCCACAAGAACATTAGTTTCTTGAGCAGAGGGAAATTCTTTTTTCTCTCTACTGTAGGAACAGGTTATAGCTCCTCATGGCTCAACAAAATTTGCTTTGTAGTTCTCTCTTGATCCTTAGTAGGTGGATAGAACTGGCCATGTTGTCCACCTTGCTATACTTATAATCTCAGAGTGGTTTTCTGCTTCTTTCTGCAGAAAATGGTTGACTTTGGTATTTTCTATGTGAATATGCAACTGGAAACATTCATTGGCTTGGAAAACTTGAGTCAGCATTCACTGCTCAGAAAACTGCACTCTTCTAGCTGATATGAAAGGCAGAAGGAACTAATGAACGGTTTGTGGGAAAAATGTCATGAAGAACTCACGCTTTCCTTGGTTTTGGAAAGTAAGAGAGTTCATGGACTCCCTTCTGGTTCGCTGCCCCACATCTTGCGCAAACGCTATGTTCTTTGTAGATGGAAAAGCACAGTCAAATTCCCTCTCCTCTCTGCTTTCATCAGCTGGCCAGAGAACCATGTTTCTCTTACTGCTCTCCCTATCCCCCAATAATACAGAGTTGTAGGAGTGTCTACTACTCTCCCCTGGCTTTTTCCAAACCTCTAGCTAATGCATTGTGCCAGTGAGATCCCTATTTTCTGTCTATACACAGCATAATATACCTTTAAATAATGCTTTCTTCCACGGTGATACTGAGTTTTTAGTGTCAGGGAAGGGAAGCTTTGACACTTTGCTCATCTGCCTCTCCCAAGCAGGCTGTGAGAAATGACAGATGCCTGGCCCCTCTTCCCTGTGTTGTCCATCTGGAGACTGATGAGGTGTCTCCTCTTCTGCTGCTTGTCCAGTGGCCACCATGGGTTATTTATTTGTCTCATGTCATTGCTGTGCTCTTCTTGTTCATTAGTTGTAGCCTCTGCTGCTCCACTGGTGCTGGTCACAGTCTCAGGTTAGCTGAGGCAGAGCAGGAAGGGAGGGGGTCCCACACCTCCTAGTCCCCACTCAGGCTACCTGCTGTCTAGGCTCTGCTTTTTGGCATTGACTGCAACTGTGGGACAGTGGATTCTCTGGCAGCAAAACCATTGTGGGACAGTGCCAGCACTGCTGGGACTGCAGCCTGCACAGCATGGGACCATGCCTGCTTGATTTGGCAAAGAGGAAGGGTTTTAGTCCCATCATTAACTCTTTTTCATTGCTTTCCTGATGTTGGCCCCTAATCTCAACTTCATTTACAAGGGCAATCGCATCACATGGAGCAAAAGTTGCTCTGATGGGCACTGCAGAGAGCATAGGCAGCTCAGCTGCTTCTGTTTAAGGGGATTCAGCAGTGATAATCACAGCAATTCAGCCCTGCCTTTTTGTTCTATTTTGATATCTTATTTTTTAAATAAAGCAAAGTTTCAGTTTCTTCACTTACTAATACCATTTCCTCATTTCCATCTGTGACGGTGGAAATTGAGTATTTGAAGGCCTTTTTGCGAACCCTCCTCTGGGAGTTGCTGACTTAGCACCAGGAATTCCACACATGGGGAAAATGTGGTATTGCTGTGTCTGTCGTGCTTCTGAGCGATAACCATCCCTTGTCACATTTGAAACATGACTTGGTTGCTTTTTTATATCTGATGCATTTAGGAAAAGTATAAGTATTTCTGCAGTGTATGTTTTGTCAGTTGTGCCTGATCTTAAATGGGAACGGTATTTTTGTCTGTGTTAAATACAGATTTCTCAAAATAAAACTGTCAAGGCTATGTTTTATGGTGGATTTTGTTTTCCTTAAGCGGTGTTTTCCTTAAGCGGTATCTATGTAGATTTTTTTTTCTTGAGTTTCTGTAGTAGTTAAAAGAATCCAGACTCCCTGAAAACTGATGCATCCTCAAGGACTAGTAGGTTTCCATTTCTGGCATGTGCATCAAGATAAATAACTGTTCTCTAGCAGTTTGTATGGACTCAGGCTATGTAGACCTCAACCTTTATCCCAACAGGAATTCCCAGACAAGAAAATTCTGACTCATTTATGGTTTATAGGAAGCAATGTAAAACATGACAAAAGAAAGTGTTTAGTTTTCTTCACAAGCAATCACATGGGATCTGTGCACTGCTTGAATACGCCTTTGGGTCAATAGGTCAAATATTAAAAAGCATTATACTGTCCCAAAAAGTCCTTTTAAAGCTTCTAATGCTTTCCTAGTGTGGATAATTTACTACTGTTAATAGCTACATTCTTTTTTCCAGTGCAAGTGTAGACAGTTAAATGCTAAGGCTTTGAATTTTGAATGAAGAAGTCTGAGTTTCCTGACTTAGCCCCAACCTAGAGAAGCTTCTGAAGAGAAATACATAAGTTCCTATTGATCTACAGATAGACGCAATATTGATAATAATTTAACCCCATGCGCCTATGTAGCATTTCAAATCTATGTTGTCTTCATTTTGCTGGCAGCTTTGAAAGGAAATAATAAAGTCAAACAATAAAAGCATGATAATCATTGTCAGAGATGCATCCACTTGTTTTTTGGCATCTTTATTAATCTGAATATAGTTCTGAAAATATTTTCCAAGCACAGATCCTGATACTGCCAAGTGAGACCAATTAAACTTTTGCTGTAGAATTCAGTTACAGAAGGATCAAGCCATGACAGAGCAAATACTTAGTCCTTAGGGAGAACAGCTGCTAGAAATAGTGGACAGAAAGTCCTAGGGCCACCCCAGCCAAGTACAGGTTATACATGCATGAAAACATCTGTAATTTGTGCCTCTGCTGCTTTTCTGTAACATCCTATAGCTACTGGAAGATCAAATAGAAAAGCCCTTCCCTTTGCCACATTCCTGTCGTTTAAAGAGTCTTACTGCTTCCTTTTCTGAGCTTGAGGAGCAACATGCAACCTCTGCTCTAACACCTGGCACAGTCTTCACAAAGTATATAGGAGGAGTTAATCCATAGGTTGATCTAAATGCTTTAAATCTACCACTTGTGGAACCCAAGTTTGTCCTCTACAGTGCCAGATTCTGTCTGCACTGAGTGTGTGGTATTATTGTATCCTGAGACTGATTAGGGAGAAAACCCTTTGTTTCCTTCCACTACCATTTGTAATCCTTTTGGTCCAGTGTTACTTCATGAGAACACAGACATTCAGCGCAGCGCGGTCAGCTCCAGGAGTCACCAGACCATGGCTTGAGAGTTGCCACCTTCACAAATGTGTACTAAAAAAGAAGATCTGGAAATCCTGTAATAATTTTACCCATTTACTCTAGAGTCTCCATTGCTTTGGACATAAATCCAGCTTTCAAGTTTCCAGATTTCAGCTTATGCAAAGGAGAACTGTAGAATTCTTGAAATAGTTTTATAGTCTCTGAGTTCCAACTTCAAACTCCTTGTGTTTGTGTGAGGTGTTCGGGTGTTTTATGATTTTAAGTAGAGCAAAAATAATTGTAAGTTTCTTTTTTAGATGGTATTACAATTGGACATTTTTGCACTGAACATATTGCATACTAAAAAAAAATTGCATTTCAACTAATTAGTGTCACTGGCACTGCAGATCTTTTTATAAGAACTAAAGTAAGCAGTGCTACTAAATACTTACTATTTGTGTGTATCATGTTTTTCAAAATGCCAAATAATCACGAGTCCATGATAATGGGATGGGTTTTGTTCATATTTCTAAGATTTTTTTAAGAGTGCTCTAAATTAAGCTGTTAATTTAATTTTACTGATTTAGTATATACAGCATTTTAGCTCGGATTAGTTTTCTTTCTTCCATTATTGATAATGGAAAGTTAATACTGTGGCCTGGTTTCATGCTATGTCCTCTGTAAAACAAATAATCTCTTCTGTGTCCTCTTCTTTCTCTGTTTGTATAAGTATATACATGCACACTTACAAATGCACCCTTTCTGTGGGACAGTATCATGTAAAACATTTCAGTGAGAATGTGAATAGTAGGAGTTAAACTGCAAGATTCGTTGACTCTGTGCAGGGGCAAAAGATTCGACTTCTGTCTAAACATTGGTAAGAAAATCCTGGAAAATATACATCAATCAGAATGTCATTAACCCTGTATAGCATAAAGCAAATAAACATACTCAATGCAATGTTGTCTAACATACAATAAGATGCTGTCTTAAGTTCACTAGGACACAGTCAGTAACAAATCAAAATAAATAGGTAAGGTGTTCAACTTAGGCTGCAGCTCATCTTGCAAATCAACCTTTTGCTTCCAGAGGTCATCAGTGAGTTTCTGATTTAGGTTTATGGCTAGGAGATTATATGGCATTTTCAGAAATTGTTATAGACAGCCTTCAGATAATCTGAGATAATTAATTGATTCTCACTTAACAGCAATATAAATAGCAAAGCAGTTGTTAAAACAGTGTGAAAGAGAATATGGAGGCAACTGAACACCTTCAAAACCAGAGTGACACAATTTTTTTTGCAGTTGGCTGCAGTGCACTGTGCAAGTTGGAAACTCTTCAAATTTGTTTTTAGGAAAACTAAGAAGTAAGGAGTTCTAAAAATCTCACCTTGTAACGGCAGAAGTATGAAAAATAGAGGGTTTTATCAGTCTGTGATAGTTCTGGTTATGATTGTATTTTGTGGAAATAAAAGGAGGTACCATGTATCTTATATGATGCTCTGAAAGTGGTGACCATAGCGACTCAAGTCCATATTTGTCACACAAGACGAAGGGCAAATCAAATCACCATTGGCAGATGAAATGCATGATGGAAGGTTCTGCAGCAGCTCTGTACTGGACGGACCAATAACAATTCGGTTCCAGCAATATTTAGCTTTAGCAAATGCTGTGCTGTCCATGAGCAAACTTAATTAAAAGAAAGCTGAGTCCAGCTTACACAGCACGGCACAGCACTCTGATAGTTTGCACAGTGAGGAGAAATCATGAGCATATATAAACTGTGAACTCTTTTTAAAGTTCATGGTTTTAATTAAAACAGTACTTATAAATAAGACTCTGCTGTGGAGCTGATACAGGTATTTGTGACAAATAATTTCCTACAATACTTCTGTTCTTTTTCTCTTCATAGGTCATAGTTTTTAGGAATCTGCTTGTTTGCAATTTTTTGACAAAATTCAGTAGAGCAAATGTTAGCTTATGCCGTGTTTAAGAAGTAACTGCGAAGAGTTGTTTCAGTGATGGCACAGTAAGGCTGTGTGCCTGAATCATCTCTCTCTCTTCTGATTAGATGATCCCAGGCAAAAGGTTTCTAATAGCAGGATTTCTTTTCCTGGGTCATTATAAAGCTCAGAAGTGCTTAAAGTTACTTATGCAAGTAACAATAAAATACCTCTGAAAATCATTGGGAAAATGGTTTTCTTCAGAATAGCACTTATGAGTGTTTTCTGTGTTCATGTGCAGAACCACTGTGTCTTTTCAGAAAGTATCCTTGTCATTAACAGGCTTTTAACATGACTTGTTGACAATCAAGCTTATACGGAAAGCGCATGCTACAGGTTTAGTTTTAAGTATATTTATAAAGTTTGATGGATTTGACTTAATTATTGCAGTACAATATTTGCATAATTATGCTGAGGCTGAATCTGCTGCAGTGCTGTGGAAAAACCACATTGCTAATGAGTCTTGAACCATTGTAATATAAAGGTTGGATAGCGTTGGGTACAGAAGAAAGATAATTTAAGAAACATAGTCAGCACTCAGTCTAAAAAGGCACAGTGACTACTGTGAAGTAGATGTATCAGGATGAAAGGGAGATTTAACATCTCAGGATGTTAAATTTTTACATATTGGAGCCTTTCGCAGACTGTGAAACAATACACAGATTGTTTTTGTATCCAAGACAAAACAAGCTGCTTTGAATACCCCAATGTCCTCTGCTCTTCAGTACTTGCCCTCCGAAAACTTCAGTGTTTAGACACAGTCTTGGTTGAGGAGATAGCTAGTGCTGCCAGCAGTGCCTGCTGCAAAGAGCTTTGGAAGGACTCTTGACAAGGCAACCAGCATCACTTCTGCCAGTTTCCTTCTACTGTATTGGATTATTGGTACTTAGTGCACTAATAAAATCCATGTAAAGTTTAGGCTTTTTTTACACTCTTGTAAGCCTTTTGGTGTGCTGCTCAACAAGAGAGTAAAACCAGCCAAGGATCAATAGTTAACTGGCCATTGATTTAGCTGTCTAAACTCTTAAAAATGTGCCCACATAAAGGGAAGCAAATAGGCCAGTAAAAAGTCAAAGGGAACCCTGGCAGCTGCACTAGATTCATTCTGTTCACCTCATGTTACTACAGTGATGGCTCAAAATATGTCATTAACAATTCTGAAAGGCTATATAGTCTGAACCTCTACTATAGCAAGTGACTCGTGGGTTTGTTAGTTTGTTTATTCCTTCTTTTTATTAAAGAAGCAGTAATGTGAAAAATCTCTAAAGGAGGGCTACTCTCACTTAATTCAAATCAGTGGACCTTCATTGATTCGAAAGGTGCCACACGGGCATATGCGGGCAAGATCCCAGTCCCCAAGCACTGCACAGAACCCTTCTCTCCCAGCCCCGCTAAGAAGGAGAAAAAGGGTTTCGTGCCATCGCTTCTCTGATACCAGGAGATCGTGGAGTTTGGGGTGACTTTCTTTTAACTTTCACACCACCAGTCCATATTCATCATATCTAACTGTGATAACAAAGTTAGGAGCATCCTGCCATGCTTGGATATATGTCAGTGAAGAGAGAACTTTTCTAAATATTACTTGCAGACATTAGATACTAGATCTGAAGTTAAACACCTGAATTATAAATTCAGTAGCTTACTATGTCTTAAAACTGGGTATCTTTTACATGTGTGCAAAAATATGCCACATTAATGTGAAAAAGCAGCAGGAATAAATGGAGAAACAATAGAAGACTGGAGGAAAAAATCTTTCAATTCACGTTTTTGGTGTGTGAATCCAATCAAATGCATATCAAATCTGCTTTCAAATGAATGTCTGTTTCAGATGTCCCGGAAAGTTCTCATGATCTGCAGTACTTAAAAAGTAAATATTAAATAATAAAACAACAGGAAGAGATATTGAATGTGAATCTACTGAAAGTATTACATGCTTCCTCTAAATTTCATTTAAGTTCAGTACTTGTATAGAATCCAGTTTAGAAGTAATCTAATAAACAGAAGATGAGACTGATGCTATGGTACAACTACAGTTTTCAAAATACAGAGGAAACACTGGAAAATTTATGAAATGGCATATAAGTGTTTCCATAAAAATTATCTGTTTTCATATAAGTGGTTCCACATAAATGACTTTTTCCATTAAAGGCATAACTATTTTTATGTTGAGGGGAGTCAGAAGTTCAACCTAGATCTTTAAAGGAGAGAAGAAGTTACATACATAGCCTGAAGATGGACATTAGGTAGAGATGAACTAATTGAGGGTGATTTGAAGCTTTGTCTAAAATGTTCAGAAGGACAGGACCATGCTTCTAAAAGTGAACTGTAATATTGATCTGTGTCAATGTTAATATGATGAAGTCTCAATTTATTAAAGACAAGAAAAGTATATGATCCATTAATACAAATATTGATTATATCTTTAAAAAGAGGAGTTCAGAATCTCATATTGATCCACATACAAAGTTATATTCCCAGAATAAAATTAGAAGATGAAAAAAGGAAACATTTGAACTAATAATCAGCGCTTAACTTCCATGAGCAAGCTGTTCTATGGAAAAATAATTTAGGTTGAATAAAAAAAAATGGTACACAGAGTTCCCAGATAAACCAAACACACTTGGTTTCCAGCCCTACTGAGTTACAGGAAGTTTGAGTTCCTTTTGGGAAAAAAATGACGTATCCAAAAACTGCCCACCCCTCCCTACACATGTGTCTTTAAAGCATGCATTACTAAATGTACTATGTAAAGAGGCTCAGCTTCTTCTTGCACCAGCAGGAATTGTTCTTTCAGCTTTTCATGCATCGGTTCCAAAGATTATCTCAAGTTGGGAGGGAAAATCCCATCTGAGAGTTGCCCTTTCTGTCAGAAGTGGCTGGGAGGGTCCGACAAAGCAACCAGCAAACTTTGAGTTGCAGCACGCCCTCCGCTGGATTTTATCCGTTTCAGATGCTGTTGGTGTAGTGTCTTTCAAATCCTCTACATTATAAACTTCTTTTGCCTCCTTGGCACAGGCCTTGGGAGCTGAGTGACTGGCCCAGTTCTTGCTAAAAGGCAGTGACAAAATTTCTGGCTGTTTCCCCGGTACAACTGCTCCTGACTGCTGAACTCCAGAGAGCTGTAGCAGGATGCCTGCTGCTGAATGCTGAAAATGCTCTGAGCTAATCAAAAACTTCATTTAGGTCTTATGTTAGTTTGCAGTATTCACAATTTTAAACCTTCCTAGCTGTGGTTTTGACCAGTTTGGGAGTGTCTGTCAAGTATACCCCCCAGCCAAAATGGCCTAACTGCAATATATACATGCAGCTAATGCCCCTGGAGCCCACAGACCAGAGCAACTGAGGTATTTGGGCTACCACGATGGTGAAGCAGGCTGGGGTGGGAGTTGCAAAAAGCCCTGACACTGGTCTGGAGAATAGTTTCAATTGGCTTAATTTTTTTTTTTTTTTTGTTGGCCGATTCTGTGGCATGCCATGTATCCACGCAGACCAGCCCACACCAGGACCCCAGAATGAGCTCAGTCTAGGGTGTGAGGCTGTGTCAGGATTTCAGAGGATGGGGGTGACTGGATGAGTTCACCCCTGTTTCTCTGGGGCTGCAGTGCAAGTGTAAGCTGTACTTGGAAAATGTGACCCTCTCTGGGCTGTCAGATGGAAGATCTTGGGTAAAATGAACTTCAGCAAGGACGGCCAGAAGCAGGCTTTTGGCAGTGCCTTGAGACTGCGCTTGCAAGTTTGAATGCCTTGAGCATGATGCTTTTGCAGCTGGTACACACAGCAGGCTCCACAGCTGCCTTCCTGCTCCCTTCGAGAAGGAGCAACTTGGCCTGCTCTTGTACCCGTTAATGAGCTGTGTTTGGCACAGAGGGTCTGGGAAAGGCACTGTGGCAAGCCCTCCACCACTCCCAGCAGCCCACTCCTCCTCTGAGCCCCTGGAGAAGCAGCCAGCTGCAGCAGCCAGCCCTGGTCCCCCTGGGGTGACCCTTCTCACACCTGGGGGATTAAACCTGAGAGGCCGCTGTGCTCTGGGAAGACTGTGTCAACAGATGTGTAGTTCTCCTGCTGCTTGGTGTCTCTGGTGTGGTCTGGAGGGGGAGGCAGGACAGGGACTGCAAAGCCCAGGTGGCAGCAGGGGCTCTGCTTGGCTGGTGGCCCTGATGATGTGGCTCTTAAGTTGGCAGCTATGGAGCATCCGAGGCATGGTGCTGTTGGAAGTGTTTGTGAGGAGCATGTAGCTTTCTGCCGCCCCACCCCTTCTGTTCCTGTCTAATATATTGGGGGCCTAAGAGGGTAACACAGTTCTGAAGTGGCTGTATCACACAAATGACTTTCAGCTCTCTCATTGATGACTGCTCAGTCAGTCCAGTTTGAAACAGGACACAATAATAAATGGGATTTTAGCATCCCAAGGTGGGAAGTAGCATTTTTTAATGCCTAGTGAAAAGCCACAGAAAGAATTAAATGAACAAGAGGGAGCCTGGGCCACACTGTGGATCCAGATACCACTGTCACCACCAGTCATGTAACCTTGGGATGTGATCCTTCACTGAAGGCATAAACCTAACTGTCAACTAGTTAGGATTATGAAAGGCTAGTAGTTTACAGGGTGCTTGGACTTAAGGTTCTGGTTAGGCTCATCTTGTCAACAAATAGACACATTTTGAACAGTAGGATGCCTGCCTTGGACACTGAAAAGCTCAGCAGTTACACTGGGCCAAGGAAGCGAGTATGTCACGCAGGAGCTTGGGGAATCTGAGATGAAAAGGCTCGGGCAAAACAAGGAGCATGTGTCAGCACCTCCATGCTGCAGAGGGGATCTCTGCACAACTGAATCAAATCACAAAGTGCCCCGGTGCCAGAGGTTGGGAAGGGGGAGCCGGGCTTGTGAGGGTAGGTGGCTGTGGAGTCTGGCTACGCTGTGGCAGGGCAGTCGGGCTCTGCACCGCTCCCATGAAGCCTGATCAGCTCCAGGCTTTGTTGCTGGGAAGGTATTTCATCTTATTTCAGTTTGTGTTGTGAGATATGTCTTCTGTGGGCTGTTATTTTTCTGTAAGAGAAAGGGGTATTTCTCTAAATGTTATATTTGTATAGTAAGGAAAAATAATGTGGAATTTTTTCCTTTCTTAGAAAACACTTGCGTTGTGGAGGTAGCATGAGTCGTCTCATCTGTCTCTCTCTGCTTGCAGCTCTTCTTTATCATGTTGATAAAAGATAGGCTTGGTAAATCCTTGTGAGAGAGTAACTATGGTCTGCTAGTCTTTCATTCATCCTCAGAGTATAGCTAAACTTTCCACGGATATTTAAAACAATGGCATTTAATCTCTAACATGGTTAAAAGGCTTATGTGTTCCTACTCCAGAAGTGAGACACGTTGGCGGCGGTTCTTATTTATTTGTTTTCCGCAGCTTGAAAACTGAGTAGTCGAAACAGAAGTTCTCATTTTAATATTCTGTGGGCTTCAGTGAAAGCAAAGGCTGTTGTGCAGTTACTGATGCATAACTTCACTTTTTTCTTATTAGTCTGTCCTTTGGCTATGGGGAGCTCATCTGCATTTTTTTTCTAAATATTGGCAAGGCATGTCAGTCCCTGAGCACTGATTGGTTGATTAATCAAAGTCCTTAACCAATCAGTGGGTAGAAGTTTGCATAACAATGTGATTATTTGGGAAAAACTGTGCCTATTGAAATTGCAAATGTTTCTACTTTGATTTGTTTCTATAATGTCTCTGCCTTAACTGCATCCATTGCTCACATTTTCAAAGTACCTAATAACAATGAAGATGCTTCCTAACTCCTTTATCTTTCATTTTTTTCTGTGGCTTGTGTGGGTGAAAAACAAACAAACAAAAAAAGTAACAAGCAATAAATAGTTTGCACACAGAAAAGGGGAAAAATGTCGAAAAAAATAAAGGAGAAAGAATGTATTGGGGTTTTTGTTTGTTTTTCCCAAAGCTAAAAGTGTGATCTGAAGCTTGTATTCCTCTCTTTTCTTGCCTACCTTTTCTCCAGGACTGTTTGCATGATTTTCCTTGCATTGATACTGTACCAGTTCTGACCCCTCACTAATATCTTTTGGCTATTGGAGAGGAGCTAGCTTTTGGATCTGTATGGATGTAAACTGAAGTAAGACAAAGGAAGGTGATGCAGGGAAAGATGACTGGAAAGAGAAAGAATGTTTCTCTAGATTTGGGGTTTGTAACTTAAATTTGCAGTAAGTTTGTTCATGTGTGTGTGGCTTTCCTCTCTCTGCCCTTTACTATAAGGTGTGGTAAGAACTGTGTATATTTTTGTGGACAGCAGCTTGAAAATGTAACTGCTTTGTTCGTTTATTTTTGTTTAGTAAAATAGCGGTGAATTCAACCTCTGCGGAAATGTGTTGTTTAGTGGGGTAATAGGTCTGTAGATGCAAAGCTAGAACTCAGTGAGCATTAAGCAGTATGTCCAAAGGCAAGTGTTCACAGCTCTTAGGTCAGAATCCAAATTATGCAGTAAAACAGTATTACACGCCTTCTGATTTTGGACCCTTTGGAGTATCCATTTGCAGCTTTTCTTCTCATCCAAAAGGGCTAAAATTTCCCTGGAGCCTGGGGTAAGGGAAGCTGAAAACTCTTTGGCTTCTGAGTCTGGTATTTAGCTGTGCTAGACTTTGCTTAGTCATTCTTGTTCCTGCAAAGATGGAGCGTGTGAATCACAGCTAGAAACGACTTCTTCTTCCATTTTCAAGGCCTTGAATGTGCAAGGCAGTGATAGAGCAGACATCTTGGTTCTGTCCTGTCTTCATACATCTTCTAGAAATAGGATGTGTGATTCTTTGTGTTTGACAAGACATATCTGCACTGATTTTAATACAGTGTAATTTGAAACTAGTTTAGTTAAACCAGGGCAGATGGCTGCAAGACTGTGTGTAATTTCTTCAGTGTAAGGTTGTGGTACTAAAAAAAAAAAGGTAATGCTCTTGTCATATAAATCTCAGTGTTGAGTAAGTACAAATTAATTCTGCCCATTAAATGTGTAATGAAAAAGAATCCAAAAATCTGTCTCAGAAGACTTTGTCAGGTAAGGTATTGTCTGGCTTACTGCATGGCATAGAGATTGTATCTTATATTTTTGGTTATTAAGCATTAGGTAAAATTATGTAGGCATGCCTGATCCAAATCAGGCTTCTACTGACAGGTGATCAGATATTATGTAAAGCTCATACCAATGAAAATGGAACCAGAGCCATGAAAATTTGCAAGGGCTTAACTAAATTGATTTAATGTAGTCAAGGCCTGGTTGTCTGTAGACAAGGTTTTTATTTACTGCTTTAATACACTTGTTTTACATATGGCATCTCTGCCTCTTTCATGTTTCTTTGCAGTAGTTTAGCAAGCAAGAATAGAAGTTGGAATGGTTGCCAAAATGGAAGTTTAGCTTGAAAATCTGAAATAGAATGAGAAAGCTATCTTAAAATTTATTTTCTCAATTATTCATACTACAGACTTTAATTTTATAAGATATTTTAATTCAGTCTGAGAATAAACATGTGACCTGTCTCACTAGGACCTTAGATAGAACTGCAGAACCTCCCCCCCACCCAGTTAGGTCTTGTTGCACATTATCAACCAAGACATTTCTGATGAGGAGAAAAAAAAGGAAATAATACTATGGAAAGTGCTCTGTGTTTTCAACCAACCTTGCTCATGATGAACAGGTTGAATGGGAAGTCTGCAGGCTGAAAAGCACATCTGCTTAAAACATGTGTTGAGTTTTCTTTCTATATTTATGTTAACAGTGAGCACATTTGTGGAAATCATGTTTTCTTCACAATCTGTTTGCTAAATTAGGACACAAACCCGAGAACACTTGTGCATGAGAGTAATTTTCTATAAATGAGTAGTGTCACTGAGTTCAGTAAGAGCAGTCATGCACAGAATTAAGCACATGCATGAGAGTTTGCAGAAATTTGGCAAATATGTTGCCGTCATGAACAGATTGCCCAGCTTTGCTTCTAATGCAGCTATAAATTCTTGGCTTGGTCCTATTTTGAGTAGCCCTTGTTGTATGAGCCATAAGCTATTCTATTGTGCTAAGCCTAACTGAGGATATTTCTCTTATTTTGTCATAGCAACAAGAGCAAGATCCCACAAATCTATACATCTCAAATTTACCCGTTTCCATGGATGAGCAGGAACTGGAGAATATGCTGAAACCCTTTGGACATGTCATTTCCACCAGAATATTAAGAGATGCTAATGGAGTCAGCAGAGGAGTCGGCTTTGCCAGGTGAAACCTTTACTCTTTTCTGATTCATGCACATTTTTTGGCTTTGGTCCTTTGCAAATGCTGCCTATTCCATAACTCTGAAACCTTATAGCTATGGAAAATGCAGAGCAGCACCTTGCAGAAGGATGTCCGTTTCATTGCTCTAATAAATAGTTCATTGTGTGTATGTATGTGTAAATAAAAGTAACTAGGAATAGTGAGCTATCCATGGAGTATCAAGCTTGGATAATAACAAATGTCCTACAGCCAAAAGCACACACTTGGTGAAGAAACTGTTGAAATGTTTAGCAAAGATTTTGCAACAGGGAAAAGTAAATTTAGCAGTTGGAAGAGCAAAGGCGAGGAACTATAACTGAAGAGTCACAGCACAGCTTCCTTGAAAGCTGCAGGGAACTCAGGCCTGTGAGAAGAACTTGAGAAGAAATATTTGCATATAACAAGCCCTGTTGGAGCAGTCAGATATTTTAGACAGAATGGGCAACATATTATTACCATGTACTTCATTGTCAGTACAGATAGACAAGTTTCCATGTTTACTCTCAGAGAATATTTACGTTGATTCTCTTCAGCTTGAAACATTCTTAAATCAAATAGTTTTCTTTTGAAAAGCCAAGGAATAGAGAGCTATATATAGAAAGGTATTGAAAAAGCAAATAAGAAGACAGATTTGCAATTGTGCTGTAAATCAGTCTTCTGCTTCAAAAGAAAAGGAAAAAAATCCCAGATCATTGTTTCTACAGAATATTCATAACATTGTGCTTTGTAGAGGAGGCAAAATGACTTAGTCATCTTGTGAATGTCTTTGAAATATCTTGGTATATCATGGCACTTCTGTTAGTGTCATAACACCACTGAGTGAATTGGGGTACTGTATGATAAAAAGGTAGCTTGCAAGATAAGTGACATTGTAGTGTTACCTTTGTCCTTGATGTGAAAGATCATCATGCGCGAAGAATGTTAAGATGATATTGTCTGAATTCAAAAGGAAAAAGGGAAAACATTTATGCCGAAAGATGACTGTTCCTTATGCATTCTTGCAGATAACAACATGAATTTTTCTTGCTCACCAAATAAAGATTAGTGTAACTCACAGGTAAACTTGCATTTTAAAAAATTGACTTTGTTTGTGGAAATGTATTTAATTAACATATTTCAAGAAACCTTTAGTGATCTAACATGAGGTTTGTGTAATTCGCCATGCAAACAACAGAGGGGTAAAACCTTGGCACTATCAAAGTATACAGCCGGTCTCCCATTGACTTGAATGTGGCCAGAGTTAATCCAGGAATTTAAAATTATCATTGAATGCTGACTCTTGTCTTTGCAGAACTATCAATACAGGATTTAATTACATGACCACCCGACCTTCTCTTTGTAATAAAGTGCTATTTGGTATCTTTTCCTGCATGTCAATCCAAATAGATTAATTTGTTTAGCTTTGCTTGTACTCATGAATGTTTCATTCTAGTGTGAGCACACTACAGTGTGAGCACAGGCTGAGTGGGTATAAATGCAGTACAGGTAGAGGATAGCAGATATATTTCAGTCCAGATAAGATTTCATAAGTTCAGACAGCAACCCGTGTAGTGATCCTGGCTATTACACATTCTGACCTGGGGCCTTTTATCTGAGTTATCTTGCCTGCTTGTGGAATGTGCCATGCTGCTTAGCATAGCTCTTAACTGGGCCACAGAAGCACAGGAGAAAAAGTTAACTTTGCATACACTAAAATGATGCAATTTTGAAAATGTTTCAAAGTTATTAATTAAGCTCTATGATGATGAAAATTACTTTTTGATTCTGCCCAATTATGTGAATACTCGATCTCAAAATAAGTATATTCAAAAAGCAATCAGAAGACTTACAGTAGACAGCTATTGTCAGATTTTTCTCTTAAATGGGTATGATTAGCAGTTTTATAGTACTGCAGGTGGCTACTTAATCATTTATAACCTGGGTAACTTCGAATGTTCTTGGATCAAAATTATCTGCTAATGTCTGGGCATGTTGGAGTTCAGCCTCCTTTAAAGTACGCATGTACAAAGCTAGCTCTCTTTTTTAAGCTGTGAAAGCATTTCCTCTCTTTTGCATCCCTCAAAAGCAACTGAATGGATTTTCTTGAAACTTTCCAGAGCATTTCACTGTGGCTTGAACCCAACTGTGCCTAGGTATGCCCCAGGGGAGATTTTGAGGAAGAGAGTTATGAGAAAGGGGCCAGAGAAGGGAAACTTCAGACTCCAACTGTGGCTCCACAGAAGTCCATCCAGTTGAAAGCAAATTGCTGTAACTTCTGGACAACCACCTCTGCCTTGCCCCTGGCCTGTGTTTTGTATTTCAAACCCATGCTACCTGGCTCCAGGCTCTCCATGGGAACTGGCATTCTACAGGGCTCATGTTGCTGTTGTCGTTTGGCAGTGTGGGTTTCTGCTGACACTGGCAAGCAGAAGCTGGAACTAAACACAGCCTATCACAGAGCAGAAAGAGAAATTAGGAGGAGGAGGAGGGGAAAGAAATACTTACTAAGTAAGGAATTGGGAAAGGAGGCAGATGAGAAGCTTTGAGTTCAGTCTGTTGTAAGATTGCATGTTGAAAGAGGGAATGACGCAGTGTTGCCCTCATACAGGATTTCATCACGAGATTTAGGATTGTAGATGTTTCCTTTAAATCCCCATTGCTGAGAGTCATCTAATGACTTCAGCACCTGAACTTTCATTTAAAAAGTATAAGTGGATTACTCAGAGCTTAGAACAAAAGCATAGTCCTTCATCCTAAAAAAAAAAAAAAGCCACAGAAGCCAGATTTTAAGACCTTTTTTGAGATATAATTCTAATACTGATCTCTTACGATTTCAGTTTTGCAATGTTGTTGTTTGTGTGAGTAAAAAGCAGATCAGAGGTAGAAAGTGAGAAGGTCTTTGAGGAAGGCTGGAATTACTGGATGGATAGGAAAAGGTGCTAAGAGCATGGAGGGAAATATTTAACTTCATCCTGAAGAAGTGTTTTCACTTACGAAGACATAACTATATGTGCTGGAAGACCTGGCTTTCCACAGGCCCGTAAAGGGTGAGTTCTGGATGGTAAGGTGGGAGAAGATAAAGAAATAGAACAACCGTAGAGGCACCAAAGCAGCAGTGCTCTTTTGCTAAATGCAAGGAGGCAGAGAAGTGTCAGCAGCATCAAGGGATAAAGAACGCCCAGGCAGTTTAAGGATGCATTTATGAAGAGGGAAAATGCTTTGTTCTTCCTTATTCAAGGGTTTAATTGAAGGCAGCTGAAAAGGTGCTAAAAATTTAGCTTGAAGAAATCCATCATCTGGAACGGTAGTGCAGGCTTAGATATTATGAGGATCATTCCTACTTTCTGTTGGAAGAATGATCAGTCACATCCTACATCTTACCCAGGAAATTGCTTTATAATTGGATATCTCAGATGAAACTGGAAATCCCAATCATGCCCCAAAGACTTTGTGTGATATCTGTAAAATATTCCAATGCCTGTGGTGATAAATTTCCTTTGAAAGGCTTCCTGAAAGGGGCGCACTTCATCATTGCAGGGTGCTGGGGAGGTCTGTGGGAGAATGTATCTTTGAGAGATTTCACATTTCCATTTGACATTGCAACCTGGACCCAATTTAGGTAGACTCAGTATATCCCTAAGAAAATTGTCAGGCATGGAGCTGCACTTTCAGCAAACTCCAGAGAGAGACAGATGGGGCAGGATCTGAGGACAAGTATCAGTTGGACTTCATAACATGAAATGGAGTGAAGCCCTTAAAGGTGAAGAAGGATGCACAAGGGAAGTTAGGAGCCATCAGATAATTTGGCTGAGCAATTTTCATCATCCAAGCCCAAAGTACCATGAGTTTAATTGAAGAACTCCTTGGGACATGGAAAAGGGAGCAAGGAGGCATTGGGATATACCTTGAGAGACACTTACCAATATCACCGAATCAATGAAATAAAAATTGCAATTTATCACCGCACATTAAAATACCGTTCAAGTACTATGTAAGTATCCTCCCTATAGATACAGTAATATTAATAATACTACGCATACATGTACCACACTCAGCTGAAAAGTGGAGTAAGTGTTTTGTAGGTCCTTTTAAGTGGTAAAATGCAAAGAAAGAGTTAGAAACCTCTAACTTTTTTATTTTGTTTGCTGTCTTGTAACTTAAAATGACCTTGCAAGATTCACCCCCCAAGCGACATTTTACAACGAAGTCATAAGCCTCTGAAAACAGAAATTTATGATGGAAATGCTGACAGTCAGACAGTCAAGTATTGCACTGCTGGCGGGCACCAGTATAATACTTAACCTGAGACTGCGAAGACAGTAGCATAAATCAGCCTGGGTCTAGGTGGAAATGACTGTGTGTTCATGCTATTCTTTTCCAGTAACATGAGAAAATTTGTCCAACACAAACTGTCATAAAAGAATGTTATGATGCTCTTCCCAGCAAACGACCAAAGACAAAAGATTCTCAATTAGCTGTCTGTGTCATCTCAGAGCAAAAGGAAATACCAAGGAGATGGTGCTGTCCCTTTGTTACAGAGCTGGGGGGTCTGTTGTGAGGCATTTACCCACTTTGTTGTTGAGAGTTTGGGCTTCATTGTTGTCTTTTTCCTACCTTGTTTTTCTGGAGGAGCTTCCAAGGGGATGCTTTTCTCTGCCTTCATATGTTTTTTATTAAACTTATCTCCTGCTTGTCTGCATTTTACATGTCTTAAATTTAGTCTTTGGAAGCAGCATTCAACTCTGTAACCGAAAGGGAGCAAAAGAAAAGGGGAAACAAGATTTTGAGCCCCAACAGGATCATTATTCTATCATTTATAGAAGGATTTGAGTAGAAGTGAGTGTGCTCCAGTTTCCACTGGAGCAAAAGGAGAGAGCCAAGCCTTTAATTTGTATGGTTTTTTTCCTCAAAGGAAGCTGTGCATCCTTCAGGTTTTTTCAGAATACTGTAGGTGTCAGTTATATTGTATTTCTTCTGAAACAAAGAGGTTTCTCTATGGAGAGCACCATAGCTCTGTGCAGAGATACTCAGGCAGCTCTGAGCAGTCACCATGCTGCAAGGTACAGTATAGACCATATCTCCAGAGAAGAGGAACCTGTCCTGTCCTCACTGGAGTGGTTTCCGCAGATTTTGTATATTCATCTGAGATAGTAAGGAACCTCTTGTTGTTCATGCAAACAGGATTGAACATGAAGAATATACAGGCGAGACATGTTGGGAAAAGATATAATTTAATAGTTTATGAGCGATGACGAGAACTTGTCAAAATTAATATCTCTTCCTAGGCTGTAAATGACAAAGGGAACAGTTTTTCCAGCATAAAATGGATTCAAACCAAAAAGCATAAACATCTTGAAGCAACCTCTTACCAGCTGAGAAGTTGGGGACATAAGATGCCGAAGTCAGTTACAGAAGAAAAGAAAATCACAGGTCTTAGCCATATCAGGGTCTTAGAATACCCGGAATTAAATTAGCAAAATAGATTAAAGAAATGAGTGAACATGTTGCCATAGAAGGATGGAGTAGAACATAAGGACGTACTAAGAAACCTTATGCTGATCTTGTAGCTTTAGAGTATTAAAGACCTGACGATCTTTTTCCCTGAATTCTTTTATATCACAGGCAGTTGAAGTACTCACAGTTACCTAATAATGAGAGAGTACTTGTCTTTTACTAAAATACAGCTTTCAGAAGTTATATGAAGACATCAACCAGTAAAAGAAAAACCATCTCTTTTCTATCTAATGTGTGCCAGTGTTTCATCTTCCTTGCAGTTAAATGTTTTTGCCTAATTTCTCTTTCAAATTTATCTGGTACTTGTCACAATTTTCTCCGCAAGATTAAAGAACTACTTAGTACCTAGTTTATTCTCCCCACAAAGGTACTTATGCACTGCCGTCAGACTGCCCCTCTAGTCATCCTTTTGATACGCTAAAGAAATTGAGCTCTGCCTATGTATTATAACTATGGCCTCAGTTATTTGGAATCCTCCACTGTATAATATTGCTACTACCTACCTACTTCCATCTTTGCAAAATGCCTTAAATAGGAAAGAACTATTGCCTCTCCGGATTTTTTTTTCTTGCTCTTGTAAGAAAACAACAATATTCATATGCTGATCATAACATAAATGTGGTAGTAACAATTTAATCTTTAAATATTTACTCTGGATATAAAAAATATAGTCCTGATTCTCATTTACATTATTACTCTTAAGCAAAGTGACTACAGGGTGTATGTAAACCAAACCCACATTTTACCATGCACTAGTAATTACATGGTACTGAATGTTTCTCATGTAATAATTATGTAATCATCATGTTATTCCTGGTGTATAAATTTTATTAAGTTGTTTCTTGATACTGCATCAATCTTTATAATAAGCATGTGTAAGCATCTTAGTTTAAAAAAAAAAACCACCTTTTCCCTTTTTTTTTCTTCATGGGAAAGGTTCCCTGTTACTTCTAACAACATACAATGACTACTTTGGAGCCACTATGGTCCACACTATGATAGAGTAACATACATTTTAAAAAATATCTAAAATAAATATCTAATAGCAAGATGTGAATATCAAGTTATTTGGTTATGATACTTGCTTAAGTAACCCCCCAATTTCTTTCTTCTTTTACTAATCATACTGAAATATCTTAAATTTGCAAATTATGGCTAGGAAAAAGAAAATAAAAACAGTCTTTCTTTACAGATTTTTTTTTTTTTTTAAATCATTTCCAATTGCATTAGAACATAAACAGTCTAGTTACTCATATTTCATTTGGAAACTTTGCAATTTAGTTTCCAGAACCTGGAGATTTGTAGACACAGAGGAAAAGAAATTCTCATACTTTTGTTAGTTTCATTGTTTTAGATCATTATCTGTGCCATTTGAAATATCATGCGAATATGGACTATAGCTTTGATAATTTTTTCCTGTAGTGCATTTCCTCATTGAAAATTATACTTAGATGCATTATAGTTATATCCAAATTGCATTTAAACTTGAATTATTATCTAAGATCCTCTTAGGATCAGCACTAAAAACATACTGTTGAAGGGAATTTGAAAATGGTACTTTATGAATGATCTGATCAGAAGTTAATTTCTATTACCATGTGAAGCTGATGTCCTTCCCTTTCTAGCATGAGAGCTGAATATTCAGTAGAAGGTTTTGGACCATCTAAGGACTTTATCTTTTCTCCAGAATATTGTTAGTTGCCACATTTTTGTTCTATCAATTATGAAAAAAAAAAAAAACCCTAACACTAAAAAACGGATTTTAGAGTGTTCTTCCCCTAAATTTACCTGTGCTCTGATGACATTCTTTTGTAGGAAACCTGTCCTCTGGAGGCTAATTTTGAACATATAACATTCCTGTTAATTATATTTTTATTAAATACCAGTCTCAGCTAACGCTTTGAAACATTTCTATCTCGGACAAGAAGAATAAATTAATGTCAAAAAGCATATTTTGTCCATCTCCCTCAAGTTTCCAAACACATTCTACAATAGAGCCGTGCCACAGTTTTTGAAGAAAAAGTAGGTAGAACTTATTAGTGTGGACCAAAGAAAAGTATATTTTTATTGGGCCTCTTCCCAGGTATGGCTAGTCTTTATAGCTAAAACAAGCAAGAAGAGAAAGAGAAGTGTCTGAATTGATGTGTGCAGATAGGTTCAGCTCATGAGTGGGCACCTGCCGTAGACACTGCCACTGAAGTAGTTGATGTTGATCAGAGTTTTAACTAAACTAAACTGGGGTCTTGTGATGGCAAGTATCAGACAATTTCAGTAATATATCTGGTTGCTCTATACCCCTCATTCTTTCCAGTCAGTCAGTGAGCTAATCATCCTGAAGAACACAGTTTGAAAGGGTTATTTCTAAAAAAGATATATCATGGACAAGTGTAAATTATAATTAATACCGTAGGTGGCCCTGGGTCCTGATGAGTTAGCAGCTGCCTGGCCAGCCTCGGTGTGGCTGGGAGGAAGGTCTGTCCCACAGGCTCATGCTGCAGGAAGCAGGCAGGGACTCAGGTAGGGGAGGAGAGGGATAGATATAGTTGTTACTCAGCAACATATCTGAAGGGAACATGTAGTCAGCTTTGTCTATTGTGCTGCCTCTTCAAACTGAGTCGATAATGCCAGTGTCAGTTTCAAGCGAAGCGTGTGCCAGATTACAGATAGCTAGCAGTGGCATTTGAGAGCCGTTAATTGTGAAACTTGAGAAGAAAATGTGCACATTCTTTTGCCGAGTGCTATTCGAATGATGGCTTTTTTATCCCAGAACACTATGGGTTTCACTTTTATTCTCTTCCCACATAAAATGCATGAAGTGCACTGAGTCTCTTTCACTTGGCAGCTTATATATTGCATTCTTTGCAGGGACTGCTTTGGCTTGTTAAAATGTACCCCATGTATTAAAATGAAATTGTCACTGCTGCATGATGCAACATAACATGGTTTGACACCAAGTGCCTGCAGCTACAGAAAACAGACTTTTATTGCATTTATTCTTTCAGAGACAAGAGTCTCTAAAGGCTCAGTGCAGACATTCGCTTAGTTAAATCTGAATGAAGCCAAAGTGAACAATCTAAGTTGCTGTCCTTGCGCTTGTAGAAATGGCCCAGCCCACATGATATGCAGTGATACCACCTGGAAAGGACAATTTTTAATGATTCCACCTGAAACAAACTGACAAAAGTCTTTGACTTGCTCAGAGAATTAACTAGACAATTAGGGTTTTTTTTTTTTTTTTTTTTTTTTTTTTTTTTTTTTTTTTTGGTAGTGGTGGGATGGCCCTTTGAATTCTGGCAGACTTGTACCCTGGAAGACAAACTGCTGCTCTGTATGAACCACTCTTTCTGAAAACCATGTGACAGGAAGGGCAGTGGATAAATGAATTTTAAAAAGATCTAGACTGGTGAGAAGGAACCAATATTTATGTCAGTGGGGTTATTTTGCAAAGAGTACCTGCAAGTAAACTGTATTGAAGGAGCATTGAACATGTTTTATAAGGACAATTTTTCTAAGAAAAACAAAGGTTGTGTGATTTTTCTTTTTGCTTTCTTATTAGCTTTCCATTTTTCTCTTTAACGTTTCTATATCCACTCTATAGCAAAGTCAACTGTTCTCTGGACTAGTGTGCAGTCAATTTACAAGACCTGAAAGAATGGTGAATTCCCAGATGTGGTATGACCGTGGTTTGGGATTTGACTAGTAGCTTTGTATTGTTTACAGTTTCTTCAGTAATATATGTACCAGTTCACTGTTAATGCTTTAATGTCTCAATGCTGAAAGTTATCTTGAGGTCATATAAGATGAACAGTAAGGCATTTCTCCTGCCAGTGTTACATATAAACTACTGTCTTCACTAAAAATTTGGCTTTATGTTGTGATAGGCATATATGTGTTGTCGTTTGTTTTGCTATACAGTCTGTCTTTGCAGGTTATTTTTTTTTTAACATTGCAATCCTTAATAATTGTTGCTTAATCCTTTGGGTTCTTTTCCAAATCCTGTATTTTTATTTTTTTTCATGACATTTGAAGTTATTTTGGGTGCACAAGGAATGTAGAAACACGTCCTTTGCCTTTCGTGAGAGCATAAAGAATGTCCTTGTTCAGGGAGATGCCCCGGAGCCAAAAGGGAACTGCTCATTGACACTGCTGCAGCTCACACATAGCTGGGAGTGCAGCTGCAGGCTTTGAGGGTGGCAGATCCTCCTCGCAAGCCACACCGTACCATAATGAGCTCAACCAGTTTCTCTGCAGAAATGGGCAAGAACAGCTTTGAAGATTTCTCTCTGTGCTTGTCCTTTTTTCTCCTTTTGCTTTTTGTTTTTGCTGACTGAGCACTTTCATAACAGCCTAGTAATGTGTATTGCCTCTACCCCCATCCCTCTCTTCTCTTTTCCAGAATGGAGTCTACAGAAAAATGTGAAGTAGTAATTCAACATTTTAATGGCAAATATCTGAAAACACCACCCGGTCTACCAGGTAGGTCTAGCCATCAATATGAAGTTTAAAAAATCACTGTAGAGTTTAGAATACAAAAATGCTGGAATTCATGTTGAGATTGTCTTATATTACCAGCCCTGGGCATATGACTTCTCTGGTTGAAGCCTATTCTTTATGAACTGTAGCAACTTCTTCCTTGCCCAGGTTTGTGTTATTCAAACATTTATGCCTGACAGCAGTAAATCTAAGTACATATAAAAATCACGTTGTCTTACTGCATTTTTTCCTTTTAAACACATATATTCTGTGTGATTTTTTTTTTTCCAATTAGAGCAAATGGCACATAACAAAATGCTAGTGCTTTTCCAGCAAACTAGGAATATAACTAGATCAGCAACTGCATTATAGATTATAAAATAGCCAGGATTTCAGGTTGTAGTAACTTTGTGTTCTTTACTGTTACTAGTTACTGTTACTGCAACAACAGCTGTTGCTGTTAATACTAACTGAGGTTATTTCAAACATAAAGTGATTTTATACCATTTGTACTTGCCATAACTTAATGAAAACCTGCGATTTTCTGACAATACCTGTAGAATACATTCATTGGTGTGTCGGTGCCACATCAAAAGCTGAGTTCTAGACAGGTATCTTGCTTTTGGAATCTTCAGCTGTCATCTATATGGCCATCAGCTGTGCAAAGTTTAGTGATCAGCTGCCTCATTCTTAGTGCTTGACAAGACCTCCCCGAGGCCACAAATCTGCAAAGATTTCTCCTTCAGATTGTCTGAAGAGCTACATTCAATGAGCAGAAAACCCTTGCAAGTATTGCATCCTAAGTTATTATCTTTTTTTTTTTTTTTTTTTTTTAAACTTCCATTACGATATTTCCTTATTTGGTTACTTTCATTAAATTCCTCCTTATTCATTGCCTGGTTCTTTATGCAGAAGATGCACTAAGTAGTCTAATTAAAAGAGAGCCATCTGCACAGCTACTGTGTACAGTAATTGAATGCTGCAATGTACATATAAATTTTAGTCAGATCACCTTCATGAAAGAATATAAAACTTTTAGTACAAACTGCAAGACTCTCTTTTATGGATATCTTTTTCAAAATAGTCACTGACAATTTTTCTCAACACCAACTGATGAAGTGCACCACCAACTTTGTGAAATACAATTGACTCGGGCTGTATAGAACAATGGGCAGAGTCACATAGGCAGAGACCTTAAACCTTTGGGATGCCTTTCTGTATGCATACATTGAGTCCCAGTAGTAATCTGTTTAATATCATAGCAGCACCCAATGGAAAGAGTGTGAATAGCAAGGAATCAATAAGTGCAGCTTCGTCATTATATAACCTTGTGTGCTTCATGGTCACATTTCCAGTTGTCTCAGACAGGACACATCATATTGAGAAATAAAGCAGAATATTCTTACAGTGTCAGCTTGAGACAAAAAGGCTACATGGTAAAGAAAGAAAGCTAGAAGTTGCAAAGAGTTTGGCCGTTTTTTGGGGTTTTTTTTAATTCTTAAATTATTTGGGAATATACTGGGTATTTAACATGAACAATGTGGGACATGAAAATAGAAGTCATGGTAAGGTAGCATGATGACTTTTGTTCCAAGTGTAACACTGAAATTGTATTTCAAGGGTTAAAATTTTTTCTGCTTTCTCAGTTAAAAGACATGAATCAGCTCTTAGTTTCCTGAAGCAGGTGTCCATGTGGGAAAATTGTCTACTATGTTTCTCTTATGATTGCTGTGATCAGATGACATTTAGTTCCAAAGATGAGCTGGGAAGTGAATATTTTAAGAGTTTTTGTTTACCTAAGTACTGTTCAGATGCAGATAAAGCATAATGCAGCTTGGGGCAAAACCACTGCATCAGTAGTTGAACTCACTCATCTATGCACTTGATATCTGTAAGATCCCATTTTGTCCTCCACTTTTGGAAGATAGATTTTGTAGCTCCAAACACAGATAATTAGAAATTATCGTAGGGTGTTTGATCCACATAAAAGAGAATATTTATGCCTCATTATTAGAGTAGGGCACTCTTCAAATCCGTGTTTAGAAGATTTTCCATATTCATTTGTCATCTTCTTAAGAAGCCAGAGGACAAACATGTTCATTTGAGCAGCTGGGTCAATTCAAGTGATACTGGCCACTTATATTCATTCACCTTTGATCCAGTAAAAAACCCACTCAGTTCATAGTTTCTTCTTCCTGACATCTGTTCCTGTTATAGCTTCTCAGTTTAATCATCTGTGCTGTGAACCTGTGCTTAAGCCTCTCGGCAAAGGTAGAAGTGTCTTGCTTTATCACCCTCCTGGCAGTTGCTGATCTTCCTGCATGGAGAAGGAAGGAAAATCAAGTCTCCTAGTGTACTTGGAAAATCACAGTCAGAGTCTAAAAATTATCCTCCCATCTTCTCAGTAATTGGCATAGAAAGAAAATAATCTTAGTTATTGCTGTGACCTCTGTGTGGATTTCAGTTTCAAGGAACTGGAGAAAATTAACAGAAGTACACAACACTATCTGTTATTAACCTCTACTGCTCAGAGGCATGATCTTAGTGCAAGAGAAAATTAATCAATACTTTCAGGGTCAAATTAAATTGATTTAGGGTTTACAGATGGATTTCTTTCAGGCATAGTGATGAACTGGGACACTTTTACATTTTTGTCAAGATCTACACTCACCCAGGCTCTGATGTTCTGATTCAGCTTGCCAGCTAATGCAAGGTTGCATGAGGCACATCAAGAAAGGAATTCGCCTGGCTGCAGACCATTTTATACTACACTGGTTCCAGAGGCAGTGGGATTATGGACCAGACAAATCGCTTTGGCAACTGACTTCCATTCATGCTGGTTTACCCAGTTGTGTTCCCTGAGGTTAATCCTGGTGACACAGTGGGATGTATGTCTGTGGGAGTACCATGTCTGTAGGATAAAATGTTCATGTGTTGTGGGGGCAGTTGTGCCTGGTTGCCAAGTTATAATGGAAGAAGGACTGGATTAGGTAGCTTTCACGTGATGCTGAACAGCCTGTCAGAAAGACTGGGCACCGTGGCTCTGGCTTTCACAGTGAATGAACTATGGACCATGACTTAGTTATTACCTCCCAGAGAGTTATCTCAAACATTCATATGGAATACAGAGCTCTTTCCCAACTAATGTTTTCTCAGCAAATGAGATGTAAGTTTAATTGGATGTTGGATTTTTTTTGTTGTTGTTGTTGGAAATAAGATAGAAAATACAGGACAGACACTGTCGTGTACCTCAACGTTTGAGCCCAACCAGGAGTCACACATTGAAGCTCATCAAAGACAACAATGTGACAGGAAAGAGTAAAGCAGTGTTGTGTCTTCAAGGAAAGGAGGGCATGCAGGGCACTCTAGATGCTCTGTATTCTATATGTTCCCGAGGCAAAAATAATCTTTCCTTGTTTGACTTTCTAACTTCAGCTACTGTCTGTTGTCTCTTAAAAATTGTAGAGGTGAGCACTTGCAGCTCCAGACAACTCTACTTCAACCCAGTGACAATGTAAAGGTTATTTTCTGGCACTTGAAACATTTTGCTGGTTGGATGTGTAATGCCTGGATAAATTGAGCAGTATTGTATCTATATTGGTGAATTATCCTCGTTAAGGGCACTTCTGTGTCCAACTCCTTGGCTTCATTCCATTCCAAAAAAAATTGCTCCACTGTCCTGCTTGCTCAACTAATAAGCACTTCATGATATTCTGTCTTAGATATACAGTACAAAATAATTGGTTGTCCCATAAATAATTAGTTAATATGTTTGCATTTCTTCCAGACTGAGAAAGAACAGTTGTCTCCAGAAATCTGCAAACTCTCAGTGCTTGACAGATACCATGTGAACTTCATAAATATTCTGAGTAGCTTTGAGTGTCTATTTTTTTAGTGGGTTTTTTGGTTTGTTTGTTTTTGCTTTCCCTTTATTAGCACTGCTTTTCTGAGATAAATAGACCAGGGCCTACTGGGTATATTTTCTTCCTATAGAGAGTGCAGCCCCGTGTGAGACTAATTGTATAGGCCCTGTATTGCCACTCTGAAAGAGAAGTCAGCAAATGAATGCATCAGACTATAGCGCTGTACGTCTCCATCAAGATGTGAAGGGCACTACTAATAATGAAGGTACCTCACCCTCAGTCTTTCAGTGCTGCATCTCTTTTTATTGGTGAATAGGAGACTTTATATGGAATCCTTCTAATCTATCACATTTTGCAATCACTGAATTCAAGTAAAAATTCCTAGCTTTTCTGTCAGTAACAAATTGATTTTTCTTTGGATGGGCAAGCTTAGGGTACAGTTTTTGCATAGAGCTTTTGTTCATCTCCCGGTATCCTTGGATGTCTTTTAAAAACTTCATTTTTCTCTTTTTGAATAAATGCAAAGACTTAACGAGTTCTACTTTTCTCTCTGGAATTTCACAGGAATATGCCTCAATTGCGGTAATTATCCTCTGCTGATACGTCCATTATACTCCCTCACAGCATTTTCTAGTCATTATAGTACTTCCAAAATTTCATTTGCTTTGTAAATACTTTTGGTTGTCAGAGGACATTGGGCCAATTCCTATCACAGGGAAAATTTCAAAAAAGTGAGACATACGAATACTACAATGCATGGTCAAGAATCTTCCTCTTTCATAGTAGCTCTGTGTGGCTTTTTTTGCTAATTTTAATTCCAGGTTACAAATATCTTGACAGAGAGAAAGATGAGAGAAGTACTATTCTTGTGTAGGTTAAGAACCTCACAAGTAACAAGCGACTGTGGCATTTTGGGACTGACTTTTACTAGAGCAGAAACTCTTAAATAGAAAGAAATTCTCTGCAACAACACATATGTGTTTGCAAATGCCTTATATCTTTCTTTAATTGTTATTGGCCGTGCATTTTTCTCTTGAAGGTCCCAAGCACTGTTTCTTTAACAACTCATTTCACCAGAATGAATGGATATTTTCTGCCTCTGTCCTTAGTTTAAATATTTCTCTTAGGTCATCTCTTAATTTCTCCAACCATGGAGAGTAAATTCAAATACTTAATCTTTGCTTCAGAGAACTAGACTTAGAACGTGGAATAATGTATTTAGAGTGACATGTTTTCAAGGAGATTGTGGCTAAAATGATCATGAGAAAACAGTACTCCAGTTGAGGGTTAATTGTGCAGGGGATAGTAGCAACATTTTCCACTGTTTTTCTTTTTATCTTAGTGGATGAACAAATGATACCTTGTTTGTCATTAGTGATGCTGTTAATTGTTTTTCTAAATGAATGAACTTAAAATGTTTTGTCTGATAACTTCTTAGACCCTTTCTTTTAGTTTGGTGCTTTATATTTTTACTTAATTGTCTCTTCATTTATATGCATAAAACGCTGAAAAATTCTTCCAAACTATATTCTTGGGGAGTTTACCTCACTTTATCATGGTAAGCAATGCATTACTGTAAATATCCGTGTCTTTCGTCTCACTCTCTGTATATATGTGTATGTATTTGGCAATTTAAACAAGACAAAACAGCAGCCAAAGTTAGAAACTAGATATTGGTTTATAGTTAGCTTAAAACATTTGTTGTGTGCTACAGAGAAACAGAATAAAGGGCATTCTGCTAGGTTTGGTACTGGTAATACTCAGTGGAGCTAGTTTAAAAAGGGGTTTATCCTTTATATGTTGTTATCCTCAGACATTATCTTTACTCAAAAAAACAAAATTCCCTCACTTGTATCCTAGTTCCTTTAACGTATATGATGTTAATATTATCTGAATCTTTATATTGTCTACCTTCTAAGAATTCAGTTTTGTAAATATTTTCATTGTTATCTGTTGACTGCAGTATATAAATCCTTCCCTACTCTATCAGAAAATATGATCCATGTAAAGACCTTTGTAAAAGATAACTTTAACAAATTTTCTATTTCTTTATCCTTTTTCCAGTTCCTGGCTGTCATTTTTTTATGGAATCGCTGTTATCTTTCACTTTCTGTGCTCCATGAATACATGTGCTCAGCTCATTGCTAGCAGAAGTTTCTTTTACATCTCAAAACCTCTAAACATTCTTTTAACGTCTGTTGGTTTCCATCTTTGACAGATAATTAAAATCTTTCATTCCTTCTGTTACTGTCCTGCCCGAGTCCTGGTGATGACCATGAGGCCACTGTAACTCCTTCTGCTCTGGACCCCAGGTGCTTCCCATGTCCTCAGCAATGTGCAGGCAGCAGTCCCCAGCTCAGGTCTCTCTGACAAACTGCTGAGTGCAGAATGAGCTCTGTGGACTTGTTGCCTGGGTCATATTGGATGTTAATAGGTGCCTTGATGGTATACATAGCTGTCAGCAGAGGATGTCCCTAGGGAAATAGTTTCATTTTTCAGACATCACATAATGATTAAGATCACATAGACACTGCAGGAGGCAGTCATAAAGATCGACTTTTTAACCAAGACACTACAGAATGGGTACTGAATTAGCAGAAAAGACAAAACCTTTTGCTTAGAAAGCACTTCTCTGTTTAGGTCTCTGAGGCTTTGCTTTGTACCTCATGCAGGCTTCTTTGGTGCAGCCAGCTTCATCAGTGCAATGTGTTCTGCTCTCCCTTTTAGAGCCATGGCTGTCACAAAACACCAGTGGAGGGTCCTTGGTTGGCCCTCCTTTTGGTACTCAGCCAAATATCACTTGTAGTTAATCCAGCCTGTACCGACTTTTCAGCAATAGATCTCAAATAGGTTATAACTTCAACTGAAATCAAGTGTTTCTTGGACTGTCTCCTCCCTTTCAAAGACAGCCTATAAAACTCAGATCACATTTGTGTTGCTTCATGGCATTCTTGAGAATTTCAAATGTGAAGTGTGTCATTTTGTATCACTGAACAACAGGTTTCTCTGTCTTTAGCACCTTTTTTCTTATTTCTCCAGAGTTGTGTTTATGTAACCTTCAGTTGTCCTCGCTGTGCTAACATTTGTGTAGATGCCTCTGGTTTCATAGCACACATTTCCATGCCTTACTTTAAAGATCCCTTCCAAATTTTCTGTTTTTCTTGGATTTTGAAGATTGTCTATTCTTTGGAGGCAAGGGATACTTTCTAGAAAAAAAAAAAAAATCTCCTATCTATTCAATACTAGATCTCATTTCCATTTAGCTCAAAAAAAAGCTCCCTTTGGCTAGAAGGATAGAGAAGTAGATGTTTACCAGTAAACCACAATAGCTGATATGCACTTATTTCTTGGAGGAACATGAGTTGAGCTAATTTGTATTTCAGATATTAGGATGTGTCTATCAGTGCTAAATCATGTCGTTTGGGTTCATTAGGGAATTGATGTGAGAGATGACAGAGTGCTGACATTGTCTCAGACCTGCCTTTCCAGAAATATAGGAAGACGTTGATGATGTGGACAGTCTCAAAGAACTGATGTGCTACATATTTATGTCTTTGTTTTATTTGAGCTTTTACTGGTCTGTAAGTTCTTAAGAAAAGAACCATATCTTTTTGTATTTTAAATAACCATATTATGAAATATTGACTTTGGTAATCTGGCTGTGTAAGTAATGATAAATTATTTCACAGCTTTTTTATTACTTTGTAACTAGAAGTAATAAAAACCACATAAGATCACTTTGTTTGTGGTATTGAAGTAATTCAGGTGATGATGTATAAAACAATATTGCTGCAGTTTGGATTAAGATCTTTCACTTGGTTTATAAGATTGAAGTTAGAGAAGAATATGGCATATAAATGAGAAAAGGCCTTTCTGTCGCAGTATCACCTGTCATACCTTTCCCAAGATTTCCAGAAGTCTGCAGCATAAATATAGAACTGCATTCATGTCTCATTCGTAATACCTAGTGGTGATGAACTGTGTCACAGTTTATCTAAACTAATTTTAATAGATACCTTTTTTATTTTAACTCAGAGTGCATTTTTGCTGTGAAGACTGACTATGTAAATATTCTAATTCGGCAGATCCATTCCCTTTTTATGCAATGGCAGATATGTTTGCTTGTGAACAAGCTTCTATATGTTATTGCTACATAACCAGCACAGCTGAGAGCGTGTGTACTGAATTCTGTCGTGCCTCATACATCAGCAGGAGAAGTGTCGACAAGTTTCAGGTCCAGGGACAGTGCTGTTCCTTGGATGCACTTGTAAAATCCAAGATGAGACAGATGAGTTGCGCAGGTGTTATGGCAGGCAAAATTTATGAGCCAGAAAGATTCACAGCTTGAATTTCAGATTGTTTAGGTCTAAAGGGCTGGCAATTGAAAACAAAGCAAAACAAACAAATGAAAACATGCAAATCAGAGCATGAAACAATGTGGAACATTGTAAAGTCATTTGTACATGATTCAGATTTCAGGGAGGAATTCTGCTTTTGCATCAACTATGGCCAGCAGTGGCACCACTCCTCCTGCTTTTTCCTCTCCTGCATTATTTTATTAGTCCCTTCAGGACACTTTAAATGATGGAGTACATCTGCTTTGCAGGCCCTACTGCTGCAGTATAGTGTTGTCACACCTGAGCCAGCTAGTTTAAAACTCATTTACAAAGCTAACTTGAACAAGGATAGCAATCTAGCTGAGCATATACTAACCATTTGAGCTTATAGTGTGTTACGCTCAGTAATACCCAGCAAGTGGTTTACATGATCTGGGTTGGTTTTTTTTTTAAACTTAAGAAAATTATTTCCCTTTCAGCCCTTCCATAGAAAAATTCTTCCTTTCCTCCTCTTTCTTCCCTCCCTCACACTTTTCCACTTGCTTTCACATTAAGTATTTTAAAATTGGAAGTATAGAGAAGTTTAAGAAGTTTCAGTCTGGAACTTTGCCCTGTAAATTCCAGCTAACCTGAGCAAAATGTTTTATTGAAGTTTAACAGTGTACAAATAGATTTTTTTGACACACTCCTTTGGGCATCCGTATTTCAGCCAGAAGTGGAAGCCTCTGGGATTGGACTTTTCAGATGTCCCAATAAAATTGGAGCATTGATTTTTCACACGTTTTGGAATGCCACTGTAAATCAGCAAGCATCCAGGTGATGTCCGCCTGGTCTGTGCTGCCTGTAGGGCTCAACGGGGAAGCGGCGGCTACTGCCTTCGAGCACACTTGGGCAGCAGACACAGAAGCTCTCAGGTGGGTTTGCTCCATCAGGGCTCTTATGGAGGGTTTTCTCCAAATGCATCTTTAGTGGCAGAGCCTGTGAAGCATTAGGTGGCTTGAAAGAGAGGATGCATACCCAAACTTCTGAGGGCTTTTGTGAATAGAAGTCAGCTTGCAAGTGCTTGGTGTGTCCTTAAGCATTTGGGGAGAAATTTGGTGCTGATGCCTTTAGGAAGGATCGTGTAGCAAGAAAGGGAGTGTAACAAGAGAGGGAAAGCACATATAACAAGAAAGAAGTATACAGGGTCTACGCTCCCTTCTCGGTCTTGCCTTTCTGCCACTTTCCCTCCCTCCCTTCCAAAGGAAACCTTTCCATGCCACCAGAGGAGCACTGAGGACTCTTCTGTGGGGCTCCCCCTCTGAGAGCATGAAGTGTCTGAAGTGGTGTGTGAAGATCTTTCCCTTTGTGATTCATCCAGACAAAGTAAGATGAGCAGTATCACAACAGCAGTTTCCATATGTTTTGAATACCAGGAGCCTCTTTCGTAATTGAAGTCTCTCTCTCCTCCTTCTCCTTTTCAAATGGTGCTTCACAACAAAGAAAAGCAATTCAGACTGAAAGCACTGGGAAAGCAGGATGCTAACACTTTTTTTTTTTTTTTTTTTTTTTTTTTTTTTTTTTTTTTTTTTTTTTTTTTTTTTTTGTGTGTGTCTCAACAACAATGTCATTATGCTGGTCAGCAGTCCTTACCAGCTGTAAAAGCCCCATTTCTTGGCCATTTCTGTTAGTCTTTCTTGTTTGAGTGGCAGCATTTGATCACAAGATCATAGAAAGGTCTTTCCCAGGTTCAATCACAGGAACTTGAAAGAGGGGCAAAACAGCCTACATTTTAGTAGGACTGCCTTAGTCTATGATGTGTCTGCAATTTACCTTCTACTGTGTGAGATACATCAAGAGGGAGGGGAAAGGTGCTGGATGTCTGATTCTACATTTATCTTTTACATTAAAGCTCATTAAAACAGCATTTTGTATGTAGCTTTTCCTCCACCACCCTCTATATAATCCTCAAGTATATAGTTTTTCCAGAATTGCTGCTGCTCAGCAAAGAAAAAAAAACTGAAATACAAGAGAGGAGTGGGACAGGAGTAATTTAACTTTTTTATTGCATGGATGTGGTATGAGAAACTACGTTTCAAAGGCCAAGTTTTACAAGCCTTACTTCACGTAAGACTTTCCATTTCAAAAAATGCAAATTTTAACCACAAAAAAAATCCTAACAAAAAATCTCCCAGTTGTCATAGGTGGCTCTGCAGTTACAGTATTACATTACTGGATACAATCTGCATCTTCCTCCATTAGATTACTGATTACACTGAATACACTGATTCTGAGCCTCTTTTTTTTCCCTCTGGCTTTTTTTTTCCCCTTTCCTTTTCCTACTTTTCCCTTTTCCTTCTTCATTTCTTTTCTTCCTTTCCCCTCTTCCCCTCTTGTCCTTCTTTTGCCCTTCCCCTCCTTCTCTCTCTTTCAGTAAATACCATAACTTTGTGATCAAGTGTGAAGTTTTGCAGTTCAGAGCTGAAACTATAAAGTTTTGAAGTATGTATTCAAATTAGGAAAATAGGACCCAACAGCCTACTAACTGTATTCTTGTCTTGATTTCCCCCTCCAAGCTCACCCACTATAACAGCACCATAAGTGAGCACCTGTCCTCCACTCTCCTGAAAGAAATTCTCCATCAGCTTTTACATTACAGCATAATGAAAGCCTCAGCATTTGGGATTTTCAAAAGAAGCCTGGTGACATAGGACTAAATATATTGTGAGAGTCTGTCTTTCACCGATGCAGGAGTTGATGTCATTGGTTATTTTCATCTCTAATTTATATTATTTCAGACTACCCTCAAAGGTGGCTCTGGTAAAAACCAGGGAAAAATGAGCTGGATTCTCTAAAAGCAGAGTAGTTTCCCTGTGTGTGAGCTGCAGCACCAACAAACATGCCTTTGCCTTAAGAGGCTGTGATTCCTACTGGCATGGTGTGTGGTGGATGCAAGTTTAGGTTGAGCGGTTTTTTCTTTTCTGTATAAGTTACCTGTTTTTCAGCGTACTGCATATAATGTAAGAAAGAATAATCATTAAATATCCTAAATTAATTTGTTTTGTGATTGAAGTGTTGGTGGGCAGTTTTTTATTTACATAAGCATATGTTTTGCCCACCTGTAGTCAATCAAATAGTCCTTTTGTGCATCTTATGACCTGGGTTGCTGGTTTCAGCATTGTGTGCTGCACATTTTATCCAAAGTGGGATTTAATTTAGTACTAAGAAAATAAAAGATGTAGATGGGACAGTAATAGTTCAAGATGGAAAATAATAAATATATTGGAGCATGACTTAAGTTAAATTTTAAAGCTTTTTTTCCCAAGGCATTGAAGGCTTTGGAAAAGTAAAAAATGTTCAGCACCCCTAAAAATGTACATAATGAGATGACTGACTCAGGATTCTTCTATTCTGACCATTTTGTGTGATCTTTAGTTGTGGAAGGTTTTTCTGGACATAGTGACGTACAGAAGACTTGTTTTTAAGTGGGCTCCATGCTACTCCTCTGGTATCTTTTCGTAATTTAACATAGTTGGCAGTTTTTCAAGTAGTTTGAGTGAGAGGTGCATCAGTCCCATTAAATTGTATGGATACTTAGGTATTGAAGTCTTTTGGGCTTAATTGAAAATAATTGAAATTAATCAACATTAATATAACCAAGTGTATGAAAATTAATAGATGGAGCCAGACTGTCAGATCTGGGAAATAAAACTGGTTCTTTATCCAACAAAAACAACTTGGAAGCTGAAAGCTTCTATTTGTCACACAAGAAAGATCAACTCAGGATCAGGAAAAAGATCCACCCTTCCTTTAAGCAGAGAGTTTCAAAAAGATGCTAATTATATTGATTTTGATAGTGAGTTTTGTTCAGCAGATGTTTTTCTCCTAGGAAATACATGAGGACCACCAACATACTTCAAACAGACCCCCAAAATAGAGCAGTCGCCACATAATGGTTTTCAGTCACCACTGGCGGGTCTGAATCAATGGCTAATTTGTTATCTCATTACCATTTCTCATGCATCAGATCCTGTACCTAGCAGTGAACACGAAAACCTTTATGCCTGATTGCTGCACATCTTTTAATAACAAGCACAAACTTAATTCTGTTTATTTTCATGTTTCTAACCTTCTGCAGGGGAAGAGCCATACAGGCAGACATAAGCAGTTACTGCTGTGCAAAATTGCCATTGTAATTAGCCCTTTTTCCAGAAACACAATGAATCCCAAGCAGTCCAGTCTCAATCTGAAACCTGTAATAGAGCCCTGAGGAGGCATCGTGAAAGGCTTTAGCCAGCACAAGTGCATTTAGTAAAATTAAATGTGGCTGTCAGAACTTGCAAACGCTAGTTAAGAAATCAGAGCAACTCCGTTATCTAACACAGCTGACAGACACCAGCTATGGGTCTATTGAGAGTTTATGTATACCATCTAAGGGTGAAGTGTCAGAGAAAGATCAGTCAGGGGAAACAACAACGTCAGATTAGTTAGGATGTCAATCCTTCCACCAGGCCTATGAGCAAAGAGATCTTTGTTAGGTACCACAGTGGATACTCCACAGTGCATGCTTTCTGTTAGCTGCAGCTGTTAGAAATACCATAGGTTTGCTCTTTGTTTTAATCCTCATTTTATTACTTTGTTAGTGTTTCTTAACCTGCTACTTTCTTGTTAAGAACAAGCTTAACCTGCACAAGCAACTACTCGAAGAACAGCTGACTGCATCTCACTTTGCTGCTGAGCACCTTGGAGAGAGTATCGTGATTAATAAAATGGCTGTCCATCACTCTTCCCAGTTCCCAGCAGGCATAGCGCAGTGTGTCTTCCCTGCAGCTAGCGTTGCCTTGCTGTCACCATCTCTTTTATGCCAGCATTTCAAAAATTTCCTCCATGGGTTTTGAGCAGCCTCAGCTGCACTGAACTTCTTGTAAATACAATCCTGTATCTAGATGTCCTGTGCCTGCAGCACTAGATGAGACACCGTCTGCATCTTGTCACTTACCCGCTCCTGAAGGAAGGGTTTTGCCAGCTGATGACACAGCACAGATTCCTCCACTCTTGGTAGGCAGACTGGGCGCCAATGGCTTGGACCTAGAGCCTATCTGTTGCTGTCCTTTTTTCAGTGCAGGGTCAGAATTGCTTAATGTTTTACGCTGTGACAGATTAGACAGGAGAAACCTTCTGTTTGATAACCTGTTTTGATAACAAGTTTGTATCATTAGAGCTGAATCCGTATGACAGCTACTCATCTTGCTTTGTCTGTTTTGCTTGGGTTTTTTGAGCTCTGATACATGTGAAAGATGTTGACGTGAATATGCCTTGCATTGTTGATTTTTATAGATTAAGATACAGCCTAACAATCTGGGAAAATCTGAGTTGTGGTCCCACCTGTCATGCCAGAATTGTTGGCAAGCTCATTTTTCATCAAAGCCGATTGTCATAGGATTTTATGTGTACGTGTGTAAATATATATGTGTTTGGGTTATTTTTCCCCTGAAATGTCATTGATTATCTGGATTGAGAAAGATTTCTTAGCACATTCTTAAACAACTCTTACTCAAATTTTAAGAATATACTTGATTTTTATCCGGAACAGCAGTGGTCTCCCTAGTCTGAACCTTCTATTTAAAGAGTAAAAGAGCAGCTGGATGAGAGACTAGAGTTCATTTTCTAACATCTGCCAAGGTTTTGAAGGATAGATTCAAATCTTTTTCTTAAAGACAAATGAAAGTTAATAATTTTGGACAGATCAAAATCAGTTTATCTGAGTTGTTTGAACAAGCTAAGAACTTCTTTGAATCAAAATTTATAGAGGCATATTAATGTCCAGTTACTTTAAAAAAACAGTTCTGTCCTTTTGTACTTTGAATTCTGTGGGCATTTTTGTCTTTTCAATATGCATAGCTATTTCCAATCCATTTAATGCCCCTAATACTTGAGCATCTTACAAATACAAATAATATACAAAGTAATCTTTGGAGATTCTTTATGGTAGGATAGGAGAGACGAAAGAAGGGAATATTTGATTGATATCACATAGGAAGTTTGGAGTGCTAAAAATAATAAAAATAATTAATTCATAGCTTTTCCTTATACTTTTTCACTAGCAGATCTCAAAGAAATCTGGTTTTTAATCCTACATCTTAGTTCAAGCTCATTAGCTCTTCTTAAAGTCTGATTGTGTTTGTTTTGATGGGGTTTATTTTGGGTTTAGAGATTATAAATCTGTTTTCCTATGTAATCCTTTTTAACATATTAAGTTTTCTGATATTTTACCATTGTGTGCCGATTTTTGAGATCATTGCTGTCTGCATCTTCCATCTGGATACTGATTTTAATTTGTTGGCATTTGTTTTTGTGCTGAAATACCTGTCTCTTGGAATTAGATTTTAGCTGCGCTGGATGGGGAATTGAACCATGAATGTTAACGTCAGTTCTTTTTTACAGGCTTCTGCAATTGAGCTTAGCTCTTAGAAAAGGACTCGTGTTCCTTTCAAAGAGGATATCCTTTTGCTCTTGTGGCACTTTAAAGATCTGTCCCTAATATCTGCCAAAACGAAAATAACAATTCCTTAGGTATTTCCTGTTTTCTCTTGTTAAGAACTCTAAAGCATCTATCAACATAAAACAGTTTCTTCTCTTCCGTGATAGCTTTTAAAAGTTGGGTCAGTCTTAAAAACAGCCAGTTCTCAGCACATTCCCTTGAATTCGGTGTCCTGATAGATTTTTCTTTTTCTACTTTGTCTTCAATTTCATTCCTTTTTTCTGTTGAATTTTTTTCACTGCTTGTTGCCTGTTTGGAAATCTCAAACCTCTCTTGCAGACAAAAATACAGCCTTTAAGATGCTGAGTCTCCTCCTTTGCCAAAATTAGAAACATGCTTAAGGCTTTTGTTAGATCGTGGTTTTAATCCTTTTTTTTTTTTTTTCTAATGCCTTCCCCCCTGCCCCATTTGCCTGAAAAATTGGTTGATCATTTCCATGAGCATCGAGATGACAGTTCCAGGAATGACTTTGGGCTTGTGAGCTCACAGGAAGAGGATGCTGGGGAATAGGCACTTGATGGCATCATCACTGCTTTCCTATGGGTGTTACTACTTGGTTGAGAGAGAAGATTCTAATCTCCTCTGTTTATATTCTTTGTTATGATTATTGTTTTTTTTCATTGTATAAAAATAAAAAGGGGCAAGTTTGGAGTCTGAGCACTAGATTGTAAGTAGTATCATTTTAACAGCCCACAGAAAACATTTTTCCTCCTGAGACTCTTTCTGATTGTCAGAGCAAATAGTCTCTGACCAGGTTTCTTCAGATATTTCACACGAGTTCAGTGTTTTAATACAAGATTTACTTATTTAGAAATATTTGACATTATGTGGGATTGTGGTTTAGAAGAACAATACAGTAACATGCTGAAACTACAACACTAGCATGGTATAATGATTGTTATATACAGGGGAATCACAATAGAAACATGATTCCCAGGACTGTCTCTATATGCTTCACTATCATGATGCTGAGCACTCCCAGTCATGGTAAAGGAATATATGGTTTGAAGCCGTCTCGAAACTATTGCTTTTTTCTAAGTTTGTTGTATTATTTGCCCATATTTTATACTTAGATGGTCCTGAGACTTGTGGACACTTCCTCCATGCTGGTCTGGCTAGCTCAAGAGGACATTCACACCTTTTGGACTAACTCAGGGAAGTCCATTTACACAAAAAAGTGATCCACTCAACTGATAGTGCTGTTTAAAACAAAGGCCACTTTTCGGTGCCCTTTGTGCTGAACTCAGTTCAGCTTTCTTTACAAGGCTGTGGTCACCCCCTATATTCTTCTCTGAGCTTCCTGAGCACGTACCTCACCAGTGCCCATTTCCTCTAAGCCTTCTTCCAAGGAGGAGGTGGTGGCGGCTGGTGGTTTTCTACCCCCATCTCAGACCAGCACTAGCAATCACTGGTGTTGCACAGTGAGTTTAATACATTCATTACATGAATGACCAGCCCTCTTGCCTGGGCACAGTGAGGATGAGAACATATGCCTATAGGCAATGCTGGCGGGCCCACCCTCATGGATTCAACTCTGTTGCTCGGCTTCATGGGGTGCACCCCATCATGATTTGCACAAGCACTGATGATGACTCATGTGTCAAAGATGTCATCGCAGATATCCCTGTTCTTAATCCGTTGCTTTTCCTTGCCAAGACAAATGATTCAATGAAGTGCCTCTTCAGCATGCCACCCAAAGGACAGCAGCCTCTGCTTGTCTGGATCCTGCTTGTTCCAAGTCTCCTTGGAGGTGTGGAGCTTCAGAAGACTGCTCTCATGGCCATTATAATGGTAGCCCGTGCATGTGGCCATCAAAGCTGCTTCTTGATATCATGAACCACCTCGATGACTTACTTCCTGAGTCCTGTAGAAACATAGAACCCTACTGCTGGCCCACAACTCACTGACATCCTTGTCCCTGTAGCACCAAGGATATTTGGCAGCCACCAGTCCTGACCTACAGGCTGTGGTTTATCCAACAGGTCTGAGGCAGCAGGATGGTTCAGTGTTCTAGTACCAAATTTAGGTATTTGAAGATATTTGATGTTACAATGTCATTTTGATTGATAAGAGTGATAGAACAGTATGTGGAAATCGCAACACAAGCATGATACAGCAATAGTAATACACAAAATATTACATCACAATATGAACCTGATTCCAAATACCAGTGTCTATATGCTCCACTGTCACAAAGAGGGAAGTTTTGTCCTAATTAGAGAAGTCCCAAACATGGATTGAATAAAAACCAGCCTGGAAATCTTTACATGGCCTGCATAGTGAGGCATTCTTACTAGTTGTTTCCTAATAGTTTGCATTCTGCTGCTTAATTTGTAAGAATGAATGTTGGGGTTTTTTTTTCCATGTTAAGTCATGGCTCTCATTTTAGCCCATACTTATGAAGGAAAAATCTTATACTTCACTAAAATCAAGTCCTGGAAGTTGTTGGGGGAAGAGGAGAGCCTGCATAATGTCAGGAGTTACTTGGAGATTCAGAGTCAAGGACTCTAGGGTAATTGTGCGTGACATTTCAGCTCTGAGATCTTTCTGCTTTGGGAAGGGGGACAGCTCATTTGAAACATTTCCCAGGATCAAGGCTTTTTCTGGCTTCATCAGGAGCTTCAGGTTTAAATGGCAATTCAATCAGATGTGTATTGTGCCATCAGGACGTGGATGCCAGCTCAGCTGTTCAGGGACAGGATGGCTTCGTGTGTGCTGGTGGGAAGTTACACCAGGATGTAAGGCTGCATGTGGTTAATACAGTATAAATACCATTGCTGTTGATTTTTTAGGAATTATGTCTGAAGTGAGGCAAAAGCAAAGTCACTACAGTTAATTTTTGATTTTCCGTGCTAAAAAAAGGCAAGGAGGGAGCAGCCTAGATAAAATGTGGATAATGCAAATCGTATATACATGAAGCTATCCTAACCTTTGATATACTTGTGAACAGTTTCTGTAGAGATCAGGGACAGCTTTTAAAAAGCAGCAGCCAAAATGTGGAGAGCAGTGGTCATTGTGCATCCCATTTTCTGTGCCACGGTGCTGGAGCCAGGGGTGTCTGATGAAATCTCATAATGAAACATTTGAATGCTTTGAGCAGTTGAACACAGTTCAGCAAAGCAGAGCTGAACTAATGTGGACTGCCTGTTTGCCAGTAAACAGATAATTGCACTCCGTTGTTTAATTGAATTTTCATGAAACTAAAATACACTTTGGTGAAGTCCACCATGAAAATGTGTTCTGCTTGTGGATCCTGCATATAGGGGATCAAGATACTGGGGGGAGGGAGGGTGCCTATCAGATACACCGATAAGGCTTGAGGTTAAATTGTCATAAAAATAATACAATTTCCACAAATTATGCAATTTAGATGTTTTTACCCAGAAGGTTTTTTCATTGCTGCTGCTGTTATCAGTAGTGATCTGTTCATAGATGGATTAGAGTCAGGGAACATTACTAGGCCACAAGAAGTTCTTTTGTTTTTACAGAACAATTTTGCAGCTGTATCATTTATACGTGGTTACTTTGCATTTCTTGGCTACCAGCCATTCTAAATGGTAAAGAGCATAGCACCGGACAATGTAATTTTTTTGTGTTGTAGTTGGGGTTTTTTTAGAAAAAGGAAAAATCAAAGAACCCTTCTGATTCATGTTCTTTCTCACGAGGCTATCATTTCAAAGGCTCGACATGCAAGTTATGTCATCATAACCTCCTCTGTTCTTCTTTACTTGATTCATGAACAATTTTTTCATGCAGGAGAGGCTGGATATTCTCAGGAACATTCTTACTCTTTGAAAATAATAAAAATTTTCTGATTCCCTGAGGCACTGTGGGCAAGGTTGATAATTCCTGTTTGTTGCTTTATTCACAATTGCTTTGCATTGGGCATTGCAACCTCACTCTTATTTACAATTCTGTGATTTGACCTCAGGCTAGGGAATTGGGGGCTTAGTACTTGCTTTTTCTCTATGTGCTGTATAGGTTGCAGTGGGGAATCAAGCATACATATGTGACTCCCTCATAGCTCATGCCAGTGAAAGCTGAAGAGCCTAGGCAGAGAATCTCTCATTTGCTTTTCAGATGTCCTATTGGTTTAGATCCCAAAATTTAAATATCTGAAGGTAGTTTTCAAAGGTAAATACCACCCAAAGTTCTGCTGGTTAAAAGAAACCTCAGAAAATCATGCTCTAGATAAGAAAACAGACACTTTTAAGAACAGAAATACAAGATGGAGGGAATCTCATAGTTTTATAATTCCTTCATTTGGTTAAGGACCTGGAAGGAAGATGATTAAATGCTAATGGTGTTTCTAGAATTATTACTGTCTCTATTTGATATAGGTAAAAGCAGCGGTCCAGGATTTTTCTGGACCAAAGGACAGCCTTGGTACTTCTGTCAGCCTTCAGAAGTTTTTGAAGATATTGAAGATATCACCACCTTTTTAATTAGAAACGCTGTCCTGTAAGTTTGCTGTGAAGACTTTGTTCTTAGGCCTTATGGTCCATAAGAGGTGTTATACCATGGTTTGGAAACACACTGTCAGCAAGACATTCCTTAAACGTCTGAAGTAATATAATGGTTGTTCATAGAGTCCTGATTCAGATGCCAGGAGCATATTTTCTTTAATAAAACCGTGTCCTTGTAAGGAAGTAATCCATCCCCCAAGTCAATTTTAAAGTTTCTTGTTCACTTTAAATATTTTATTACATTAATTTTTCAAAACAACAAAACAAACATTCATCAAGTGAAACTAAGCATGTCACCCTTGAATCTGTACATCTGTTGCTCTCCTGCTGCTTTCCTGCATAATTCATTTTAATACATCTAAAGTGTACATCTCATTAAAATTCTGTGCACACGTTTATGTATACAGTTTGCATTAAAAAGGAGAAAAGGTGGGGAAGGGTTTTATGGCAAGGAGGTTCATTAACATGACTGGTTCTCTTTTTTTTTCCTTAGTGTTTTTATGTATTGAATGTGTACCTGTGGTCTGCCTTTAACCACCTACCTCAGCATACACTGTCATCTGTCTCTCTGAGTCTCTCTGAGTCATCTCTTTAGTGCCATTAGACATTTCCTCCAGGATATTTTCTCTTACTCTTGATGTCTTTGTTTCTCTTTTAAGTGCATACATCCTCTTCTCTTCATCCCCTTTTACTCATTTCATATAATTTATATACACAGTGTGTTCTGTGCATCAGTCCTGTTATCAGCCCAGAGAATATCCATCATTTGCTTGGGTGCCCTAAAGAGTTCTTGTGGGCTGGCTGCATTGCTGGAAAGGGTTTTGATTTTCAAATTTTATTCAGCTTGTGGTTTCTTTTCCTGTATCAGTACTTTCTATGATTGCAGTGTTTGGTTTGATTTCATTTATTTTCAATTTTGGAGTTGTTTGAATTTCTTAAACCAGCTGTAGAAAACAAGTCAGTCTGGTAGCTTGAGGTGGCAACCTTTTAAAGTCAGTGACTTCTTATTTCAGTGACTGCTGAAACTTGTTCTCCAAAATCCTTCATAGGTGTTTAGGATTACGTGTGATTGTTAAAAGCAGTCATTAAATATTATTGTAACTTGTGATGAATCATAAGAAAAGCTTATAAATGCAGAAGAAGACTCAAAATACTTTGAGAGGAAAAGGAGGTCCATATTTGAAATGAAAAAAATATAAAATGGTAGTTTAAGGAATTATCTTCAAGAATTATTCTTGAGGAGGAAATGACATTTTATGTAAGGTGGTATATAGTTGTGTCTACCTGGTTTCTTTAGACTTTCACATTTAGCTTTTGACATGTATCGCTTAGAAACCTCATGAAATGTATACGATAAATTAAATTAGAAAGTGAAATACATAGTGATCGTCTACTTCACTAACCTTTATCCTCATTGGAAATATGAGTTGAAATAGACTTTCTGAAAAAAGTTTATTCACTGTTTACATGGAAACCTCCTCTCTGCTTCCTGGATATGTTACGTCAGTCATCAAGGAAGAGAATGAAAGCCATATATGAGCCCTTTAAAAAGAACAGGTCAGGTGTGTTCAGTCACTTTGCTTCCTTGAAATTGAGTAACAGAAAATGCAACTGTGAAGGGAAAATTGAGAGAGTTTCCTTCTGAGCAAAAGTTATTTCGTTTTATCCAGATTACCTAGTTTCAAATAAGCAGCATAGGTTTGGAGTCAGTAGTGTGCACCACTGCTGAATATAGGTTAGCAACTGTGGAAAAAGAGCTCAGCCCTGGCAGGCTGTAGGTATGGAGACAGCTGAGTTCACGTGTACTGGAAGTCTTCCGCTCGCACTTCAGTGAGAGTTTGGTCTCTTCAGCAGCAGGGAAGCGTAATTTTCAGGTGTAGACTGTAGTGGGATTAATTCATCCATGTTCAACATTGAGAGAAAGAGATTCACATGGAATCTAAATCTGTTGTCTGTGTTGCCCCTGTACAGGTATGTGTTGCTGGGCTTTATAGTAATGCCCTTGTGTTATGATGGGGTTTTATCTGGTGTATTATCAGTCCAAACTTTTATGTAAATACAACAAATATTGCATGTTACATAAACAGAAAAGGTGGAGATTGGGAGCAGACTTTGAGAACAGTGCACTGCAACAATTTATCTTCAGAAGAATTTAGCGGTAGAAATAACTGATGTGAAATTCCTTGTTTCTGTTTTTCCTTTGCAGTCAAATTTGTAGCAGGGTTTTGCATGAAGGGTGGGAACCATACCATTTGTTTCAAGGCATTTCAGCTACTGGAAGCATGTGAAATTTAAAAGAGCAGCATTAGGTTCACAGGTTGATTTTTCCCAGTAGTGCTAGATAATTTCTTATGTATTCCAGTGAAATTAATGAGTGAGAATCCTGCAATGTATCTCAAGAGATTCAGAATGAGAAGGCAAATAATGATTTCTTACAGGTGGCTTATTTCACAGATGCCTGCAGTTTGCTTTCTTGAACTTTCTTTTTATGTATCAGATACAGAACATTGTCTGGGGCAGACTGGGCATCAGTCTGATGGTGTGATTTCTGGTTTGCCACAACAAACACTAACTTCTCTCTGGCTGCCGTGTTCCCCTTTGCTGTTCCTTTTCGGTTTGCGTGGCACTGCATAAAATGAAATTGGGACAAAAGCCACTAACCCCCTTTCTTACTGTTTTTATAAGCTAGAAGCATAAACCAAAAATGTTTCTTATTCAGAACTACTAATTGAGCGCTCAATTAGTCTATGCACCTAAGTGATTTTGTGCTTTTTACGCTCTCACTAGTCATACTTCCATTTTTTTCTGTTCCACCACCTTTATTTAATTTCATCTTAAATTATCTAATACTTTAATCTCTTGATGTCAGAGACTGGATTTGTCCGTGGTTTGGAAAGCTCCCAGAAAAATGAGGCTGGGAACCATCAATTGCTACTGCACTGCAAAAAAAAATGGTTGATTAGGCTATGGTCAGGTCAGTGGCTTACTCCTGATCAAGAGAGAATTTCATGTCCCCTTGTATTAAACTTCCATGATGTGTAGCATACTTTAGTCAATAAATAGCATTTAGCTGTTCATGCTGGTTGGAAATAATACATGATGCTGCAAGTATTGATCAGAGAGCTCTACTCTGTTAATCCTTCTGCTTGTAGCAATGTTAAATATTTACGGATTCTTCCTTAGTATCCTGAAGAGTGTTTTAGCCCTGCAGAGAATGCTCAACCTTTCTACTTTATAAATGGTTTACAGTTTCTTCTTTTTTCCCCTTTTCAAGCACACATGTATGACATAAAGCATTATACTAAGCTTGCACCAGTTTTAAAGCTTTATTGCATTAGCATGTTGTGAATGTATACATTGATTGGGATGATGTATTAGAGGAATCAGAATTAAAGAGGAGAATGCCTCAGAGATTAAATCCATCAGTGACTCATCTCCAAGTGGCTGACTTACAGTAAGGACAAGGAGAGACTAACTGTGCAGCATGTTGCTATATTCGGAGATGGCAGATAACAAAGAAGACATATTCATATCAGGTTTATTTATCCAAATATTCATGAAATTATCTGAAAATTATCAGAGTATTAAAAAATGAGTTATTTCCCTGCCAACTGCTTATTTATTATATCTGTATTCTCATCAAATAGTCACAGAGGTTTGTAGCAAAATATACAATGAATCATGTAGGCTTTCTGTCTCCTGTACTTGTTCATTGACCTCATGTAAATGTAATCATTTATCTTCAATTTTTTATACTAATGTATCGAAGGCAGACTTGATATTGTCAGACATGCAATGGAATACGCTCCAGGAAACCTTCCTTCCAGTGGTGAGGTGACAAATGAAAAAGAAAATAAAAATGGATTTTGCAATTTAAAACATAGTGTGCTCAGGGAAGAATGCATAGCCAGCTATAATGTGATATGATTCATTTCTATATATGCAAGGAAGAATTTTACACAAAAGCTTTATGGGAGATGTGCAGGATATTTAAAGTAACATGAAGACTATGCTACATTATGGTGCTTGCTTTATCTATCACGAGCTAGAAGAAAGGTTTAAATACTTGTGTTTATCCTCTTATCTTTCAGTAAGATGTCACATTATGCCGCATTCCATTACCCATTTAATCATCCTTTAGACCTGGTTATGTGTTTAGAGGGGAAGGTTGGCAGAGAGAGTAAAACAAAATCCACATAGGCTTCTGAAGATCTTGTTCATAGTATGTAAAGAAATTACATTTTAGATAGCTACAGAGCTTGTGCAAAAGAAGTCAGTGCTTTAAGTTAAAAATTTTACATGACTGGAGGACTCTTTACATGACTCTTCTTCTAGGTGATCAATTGCAAGTGGGTTTTAGTGGTTTGAGCTGCTGTGATGCTCACTAAAGATTTGGAGAATGTTTTGTTCGGAGTTCAGGTTTCATCTGAGCACAAATATAAATATCCAACATCTCAGATTCTTGAAGTATGCAGTCTTAAATGTCAACATGGGTGTTGGAAGGGACAGAGCACTTTTAAGAATCTAATCTTCATCTAGGTGATTTTGTGGGATGAAACTGTATGAAAATCTGGCCATTACTGGGAACAGGGCTTGGGAGAGTTCAGTGAATGATGGTGCCACAGAGTGGCAGCTACTGGCAGCTGCCCCTTTCTTTCCTCATGCCTGATGATACAAAGTCGTTCATGTTTAGGACAAGCACAGGGATAGTGTCTTCTTTTCTCCGTCAGATCCTCTCAACAGATTATATGGTTTCTGCCAGCAGTATTCAAGGTAATGTTTTCCAAATACCAACTATTTTAGCTTCCTTCAGTTCCTGTATATGGGGAAAACATCCCAGTTTCCCCAGTAAGGAGACTGAGGCATAGACACAGTGAGGTGATGGGTAGGAGTGCTTGATACCTTTTGTACTCAGCATCCTGATCGTATGAGTTGACTTGGTCTTCCAAAGACAACTGCTTTCTCTGTAACTGAAGCCCCTAAATTTTGCCCGCTAAATATCAGACAGCTGCTGTGTAGTCAGTGTGAAAACCTCCCAACGTGACTCTCTGAGGCCTAGAAAGAAACAGAACTCAGATCTCCAGGTTTCTAAACCTGGGCCTTAATTTTGAGACCAGAACAATCTCTACTGACTGGTCCTCAAAACAGAGTATAAATCTTGGGATTAGTGAGAACTGATTTTAGTGTAAGTGGTTGTGTTCTATACTTTTTGAAGCATTTCTGTTTAAAATGTATTTCACTGATTTTTATTGGAGCGTTTTTATTTGTGGCAGACAGCTATATCTGGATATATGATTTATTGGTTTGTGTTACATTTTCGAGCTGATTTTTCATCATCTATATGTAAATAAATTGCGCTGCCAAAGTTGAGAATTGAACTCCCAAGGCTTGCCTAGCAGTCATGACCAGATATATCCTCAGGTGAGTTGACTGATTCATTAAGATTAATGATTCTGCACTCTCCATGCAAGATGGGAAGTTCACACTTAAGGGAGATACAGCCACCTCTTGTATCCTCCATAACCACTCATGGGCATACATCCGCCAAGGTGGGCATCCATGAGTGAAGAAAGCTGTCTCTGTTCTGCATATAGTGAAGTGTTTTGCTGTGCAAATGATTGACAGAGGATTTGAAGCCTGAACATTCTCCTGAAATATTTCCTAATACTTCAGATCATGACATGACAAAGTGGCCCCTTCCATCCCCTGGGATCCAGGCTTCCACATTGCATGGGTTCTGTGCTCAAATGTGCTGGTTGCTGCACTAGTAACCTGGGTGGCATAGAATTTTTGCAGAAGTCTTACACTCAGCTAAATATGTTCTTGAATGTACCTGTATAAATGCATTTATTTGTTTTGTTTGTTTGATGTTTTCTATGTTTCAGCAGTTCGGCAGTAACATGCAATTACTCTTAGGGTTTAGTGGACTGCTGAAACAGTTGCAAACTGGTGCCCTGTGGTGGAACTGAACTGGTAACAGAGAAAGCCCTGTAGTGGATGGCAGCTGCCATATTTCATCAGGAACAAAACAGGCAGTGATTCCTCATTCTGGAGGGAGAAGATTAAAAAAATTATATATATATATATATATATATATATATATATACATAAAAATGTAAAGAGTGCACTAAAGGAAAAACGTAGAGCTGAGTGGATGTACACTCCAATGGAATGGACTAACGATATGTGGAAGCATGCTTCAGAACATAAAATACAAGGGCATACAATGGGAATACTTGTATGATCAGAGCTGTGTGATGAAGAGCTTTAACTTTCGCAGGTCGATGTTTAGCAGAGTATATTTGCTGGAATATCTGTCCTTCACAGCAAAAAGCTCTTTTGTGCCTTGTAAGCCCATGTGGCCTGACAGAGGTAGTTTTGTGTCGATGCTGAGTGATTGCATGCTTTCTGGGTCATTCATGTTAACATTTTGATTATAGTGGTGAGTTACACAGGATGAGCTGCAGAGACTGTGATGTTACACTGGAATGTACTAACTTGGATGAAGAATAAAAGCATCTATCTAACAGCAAAGCTTTGAGACAAAGTGAGTCACATAAACAGATAATCTTTAAAGCAAACTTTCTACTCCATGTTCTGGTGTTGTCAAACAATGGCCTAATCTTGGTGTCCTTCAGAATCTGCTGTGTTTTATAGTAGCTGTGATCAAGGAAAGTCTGTATGAAGTATTAGGATGGGCTCAGTGATGATACGGTGTGAACCCTTATGAGAGCTCAATTTCCCCGATAATTCTGTCATGTATTGAGAAAGTATACTTGATCCTGGAGAGCACACAAATGAAAATCGTGAGGAACAGAGAGGGGCGTAATCCTGCATGGATGAAAGCACTTTGCATTATAACCAGCTCTGTTCTGCCACTTAACCACCACCAGGAAACAAAAGACAAGAGTAAGTACTCTGTTGTTAAGCCTAAATGTTATGTCTTGATTCTTTTCTGCCAGAAGCACTTCAGACTAAGTGTATGGCTATACATTAGGCTTGAGATTCCTACTTGATTTAAATTTTTTACACCTCAGTGCATCTATATGCTGACTCTGTATCTGTGCTGGATGTGCTGTGCCTACTCTTTGTGATAGTGTACAGAGCTGCATGATCTGCCTCTAAATACAATTAATTCAGTGTTCCTTTAAAAAGCAGCAACAACAAGTAAAACCCTAGATCTACCTTTGGCTTTAAGTGAATTGTATAAAGCCTGAAATAAATCTTCTACCAGTCACACGGGGCAAACTCACCTTCCTTGAACTTGATTTTTAAGACTTATCTACCTTGGGGATCTCTGTTGCTCATTCCCTGCCCCTTCTATGCATAGAAATTTCATTGATCTCAACAGGATTTCTGTGCACTAGGCACTGTCAGGATATACAGCAGAGACCTGTGGTGCAGATAAGAGATGCAGAACACCAATTGGAAAGAAAATATGCATCAGAAGATTGCCCACCAAAAACATATAGTTAGCTTTTTACATGGAGAGTGGCACTGAGCTGAATTTATGTACAGTGTAATTTATGTTTCATACCACTTTCAAGCTTTGTTCATCTGTACCTCTGTGAATGCTCCAGGTCCCTCTCTGCTGTCTTCAGGTGTAAGCTCCCTGATTAACATTTGCTGAGATAGGTATCTGTGTCTATGAAGGATACGTGTATATAGTACAGTATATAAAATTCTGTGTGGAAGAGGAAAGGGGCAAACTCTATGTGTTTTAACAGTTACAAGAAGTATTTCTTTTTGGGAGGGACTATGAAGGTGGTAGTATCAGGTGCTGGATTGAGCTGCAGCTACTGTGTACTCTTGCATTGTCCCAATAGTGCTGCGTGGAAGCTTCGAGGATTAGCTCTGCAGCAGTACAAGTCTAGAGACATTATTATAAACAAAGAAATAAGAATAGGGCTGTCTGGTTTGTAAACTGGAGAAGACAAAATGTGTCTCTGCTATTATTTCAGCCAAATAGTTCCTCTCATACTCTGCAATGCCTGAACTATTTTCACCTGATTATTTTACCTTGTGGGGTCAAATTTAGGGGGAAAAGTCATTCTTTTGTTGTCCTTGTCCAGGTACACAAAATGATAATAAACCAAGGTCAGAAGAGCTATTAGGGATCTCTTCCTTGCTTTGGTGTTAGTCTCCCACTCTTCTCTCATATAGACTTCAGTTTTCATTATGGTCTTTTTTTAATTTAAATTGTTTTTATCTCATGTTGCCAGCAAATCAATCAGAGGAGCCATCCCTATGACTACAGAACATCCATGGAGGCCAACACTGATTTCTCCTCAGCTGCTTCTTATTATAAAGTTCCCTGGTGTGAGGAAGACACTAAATAGAAGCTAATAGACATTACATCTCCCATGCATTTTCACATTCTGACAAATACAGTTTGGGGATTTTTTTTTCTTCATTAAGAATTTAGCTGTTCATTCTTGAAAAAGGTTAAAATTACATTTCTCCTGTTTTCTTTTCCGGTGCTGTAGAGTAGAAACTTGCACAGATATTGGGAGTCATTATTCACCCTGATCAACAGAGTGTGGTTGCCTTGCAGTGATCACTTGAATGGTAGAAATATTTGTATTTCCTGCTGTGTTAATTGGAGTTACTAGTAAAGTCTGGAAGACAGGTATTTCTCAGCTACCAAGAAGTCAGTTGCTAGCCAGTCTGATTAGTAAAGAGAGTGAAAGCCACTCAAATTATTTTAATAGGATTTTTAGCTTTTCCAGAAAAAAAATAAAAAAATTGCAGAAACAAAAATAGACCACTTAGAAACCCGCCACTTTTTCCTATTTGCTCTCTGTTGTGCATAAATTTGTGAACTACTATGAAATCAATGGTCAGTGTTGTGAAAGGCAGCTGCATGAAGATAAAAAACCCCAGGATCAGATAAGCAGACTTGAGGTTCCCTTGTTGACAGTGAAGGTGGACTACTCTTATGTCACAGTCAAAAGGTGTCCCACGTCAAACTTCAAAAAAGCCAGCTTACCCCTTTCCCTGAAGAGTGCCTCTTGGTTGGGTGTCCTGTATGTGGTGATTGTTACCAATGGTTGTAGTGGTTTAGCATCTCCTTCCACTCCCACGGTTATACTTCCCCCTCACCTCTTCTGACAGCTGGTTGCCAGAGATCCCCATCATGACACAAGGGTCCCAATGGGCACCGCTGTCTGTCCTAGTTCAAATTTTGTGGAAATAGGAAAAAAAGCCGTGTCCTCCATGGAGGAAATCTGTTGCTTCACAACTTTTGCCCACTGCAGCTGAAGTTCTTGCTGCAACTTCCTATCCAGCATCTCTTTCAATTCAAAGAAGGATCAGAGTAGGCTTGTGGATGCATCAGGAGCATATGAAGACAGCTTTCAAATACCTCTATTCACTTCTGTTCCTTTCTCAGCTCTTATGCTGAAGGTAATTGGTTGTGTCGATTAGACACCAGGATCAAGCCTGCTGGGTCTAAAACTCTGGAGGTTTTAAAAGTTTGGAGGTTTGTTTTCCTTTTTTATCTCACTTCAGTGCTATCAAGTAGATACTTCTCTAAATGGACTGTATGTAGGCTGTTGGCTTCTTTTAATCCCTGTATATGCTGGTTTGCCATGAATAAGTCAGCCTAAGCATTCTTCAGATGCCTACAGCTTTGGAATTTAAATGTAAATTGCTTTTAGGAGAAACAAATCAAATGTGCGTGGCAGACCTACCAAATGTATATTAATATATATTAACCTGAAAGTTCTTGGTGGAATAAATTGAGAGCTTCAGCAGTGCTTCTTTCATCAGTGCCATATCCAGAGACATTTAAATTCATTTTGATTTTAAATTGAGTTTCGTTCCAAATTCCAGACCAGACCAGCAGTTGTCTCTATTTCTCAGCATTTTTAATGAAAGCATCTGCTGTGCTGGACCAATGTGATATAAGTGAATGGATAAGAAAAATAAGGGACTGACTATTCTGAAGAACTGGGCCCAGGATGTGGATCAAATATGAACGTCTTCTGTAGATAGAGAAAATTGAGTCATGGTGATTTCTGTCATTATTTCTGTCTTTCACCCATCCATATTGGTGAGGACAGTTCCACAGAAAAGTCAAAAAGAGAAAGACACTGGAGTCTTAATCAAACTCTTTATAATTAGATTCCATTTTTTGTTTTGCACAACAAAAAAGGCTGAAAAGAATCCTTCAGTCTGAACTCTCTTTCTCATTTGTCCATCAGCATGTCAGAAATAAGACCTGTTAAGCTAAAGGATAAATTAATCTAACAGTAACATAACCCAAACAAAGAAGAGAATGTCTTGAGCATAAGCATCTTCACTTGATATTAAAGAGAGCTGAGAGACATACATCCACACTGTCTCACCAACGCACAGATGCACACAAACCCGCATACATTTAATGGATAAGATGAAGGTTCATTTTTGTTTTGACTTTGGAGAATGAATTCTGTTTACAGTAGGGCCAACTGACGTAATACTGGCAGCATAAGGTACCCTTTGAATTGATATAAATCAATGACATCAACTCCTGCCATGTCATCAGCAAGCAGCCAACAGACTTTCATAATCAGAATCACTAACTTCCATATGTAAAGGGATATTGCCTACTTTCTTAGCTGATTTTATGATTTAACTGTCCCTTTTTTATACCTGTTTTTAACATGATCAGTATATTATATTAGGTATATTGCTGTCTTTATAGTGTTGACAGCCAAAAAGATTAGAAAAGATCAAATCTCACTCCATTTCCATAAGCACCTCTATGAGTAGCAGTTCTAATCTTCAGGCTCAGGAGACTGAATTTAGTCACCAGAAGCTGAATGTAGAAGCTTATATCCCACTACATCACCTGGTCCCCTCTCACAGTTGACAGAAATAGGCATTTTCAATTCATGTTTCATCTTGTCCTAAACTTGGTTATATGTCCCAAGTCCAAAGTCTGATCTTTTATCTCTCAATTGATTATAGAGGAATCTCAGAAGGACCAGCTTGCATGTAGAGATCTATAATGCCCATGTCTGTTTTAAGGTGAAACATCCTCCACAAAAGTAGAAGTTAAGTACCATGAGGGAATCTTGCTTAGTAACCATAGAGCTGATGTCAAAGGGCATCTTCATTCTTGATGTGATTCTACCATTTGCTCCATGTATGCTTAGTTCCTTCTGCTGCATTTTCCCTGCCTCTGGAGAGATGACACCCACCCTAAGCAGGATTTTCACCCAGTGAGTGTGTATATAAACTTTGTAAAAAACATGATATTACTAGATGTAAAACATAACAGTTGTCCATAGTGAAACCTCATTCATTTGTTTTATTTAGGCAGACTCCAGCAGAAGCAAGTAGCCTCCATCTTTGTAGCATTAAGTGTCACTAAGAGAAATCATCCTGAGAAGCCTCCCCCATGCACTTTGAACTCTTTGATTGTACCTACACTAAGTATTGGGCTGGTGGTCTAAGTGTGTTTATGTTCCACAAATATTTGGTTCTGATTGCACAGAGCAAGGGGAACAACAGCACTGGTTTTACCAGGTCTCTAAAACATGTTTGGAAAAGTGCTAACCTGTCAGTGGGAGCGAGAAATAAGTTGTTCGGTGTTAAGGCTAAATACCGAATGCAGTGAAATATGAGAAATTACTTGAACTGCGGATGGCATGGCACAGTCTTTTATTACAGACTTAACTGTAATGACTCTCTTACAGTTCATTTTGGCAGAGAGATGAGACTCCCCCATGTCCTCCCTCAGAGAGCCAGTGTGCAGATGAGCACACTGAGCATAGTCTAGTATCACAAGTTATAGTAAAATATGCGATAACACAGCGTGCTTGGCTTGAGGTTGGTAGTTTTTCAGCAATAAACATTATTTACTTTGTGCAGTGAACACAAAAGCCTTGGACTGAGTTGTAATGTAGCACTGTGGTAATAGTGATTGATTCACCAGATGTCGTACTGTAGGTAGTGCGTGTTACCTGTATCAGATCAATAAATACTGGGTTAACACACTTACAGGAGGTGGAGTAAACAGTAAGGAATATCCAAGCTTATTATTACATAGACAAGTTTTCTTTTATTTAAGTAGAAAACAAAAAAAAAAATTTACTGGCATGGCTTAAAATGCAAAAGAAAAATAGAGTAGATAGCTATAAGCCTCATTTTTAAAGAAACTCATTTTTTAACTACTTAAGATAAAACAAAACATGACATTTATGGGCTTCAGAGAAATCTGGATCTAGCCCAGCTTCATTGCTCTCTTACAGTTCCCAAATGTATGCTACAAGCACAAATAAACACCTAGGTAGAATTTCTTGGTGTTAACATCTTTGGAAAATTAGCAACCCTGCTGCAGTGTGGTAAGATGTGTCAGTTTAAAGGAGTTAACAAAATAAGAGCAAGAAATGTTTATATGGAATATGTGTTATTTTCAGTTCATTTACGTGCAAATGTGCTATTCAAAGGCTGTATGCATTTCTCATTATATTGTCTCCCTAATTTAGATTTTGTACTCTTTGTGGCATAGACATTATCTTGGTATTTTCCAAGGCAGTATGCACACACCGCTACCACCACTTCTAGTAATAATTAAATAATAATCTACTGAGTCTTTTCTTATTTCTGTGATTCTTACTATTGAGATGTGACACAATTAGTAGCTGAGTGTTGAATCGTTCTGAATGTTGGTGGTGTTAGGATATATGGGCATGGGATTTAAGTCCTTGAATCTGTATGCATACTTTGATTTTGTTGTTTCCAGAGAAACGCAGGGAATGGCAGACAGTTCTTTGTTTAACATTAGAGTTAGTTCCAAAGTGCCAAAAAATTGAAACGCTATTCTGTGAAATGTTTCATAACTTAAAATTTTGTTTCATGAGGTGGGTCAAAACACAATTTCGGTGTTTTCATATCCAATAAACTCTAAAGCACAATATATGTCAGATACATAAACATGAAAAGTTTTAATGAAAACACTGCGAATAACGAAAAGAAATATCTTAGGTGAAAATTGTGAGAAAAAGGACTCACAAAGAAAGTGTCAACAACAGCAATGCTGAACTTCAGCTTCTTTGATCTAATTTTCATTTTGTCACTCAAAGCAGAAGTTGGAGTCAGTTAGATATCTCTAGACAAGGACATGTTACAGAACTCAGAAAGAGTTGACAACCTCTAAAAGAAGTGCTGATTTTTTCCTGTATAAAATTGAGAAGGAAACTTTTAAGTTGAAATAACAAAGAAAACTGAAAACAAGGACAGAAAAAATTTAAAACAAATGGAAAACTTGGTACCAGACAAAAGTGCAGTATTTTATTCTATTCCTAAGTATTTATTTTTCTGTCCAATATGAAGTGATTTCATAACATTTTTTTCCAGAATGAACATTGCAAAAAGTTTCTGCATTATGACCAAGCAGTGAAACCTCAGGTATTTCAGTGGTCCTGAATGTGAGTTTGAACTAACTTTCATTTGGGCTGTAACACCTTTTTGTTGGTCCATCTCTACTGTAAAATGTGCAATCTCTTTATTTTTCAGTGTTGTATGTATCTGGAATACAGAAGTATCTGTAAGTCCCCATCGCAGTTCCCCTGGTCTATTTAAAACTCTATTTGCAGTGACACTACCAGAAAATTGACATAAGTTATACTATTTGTGCATAAAGAACAGTGACAGATATTGTCTTATGTTTCTGTTGTTTCTTGTTTTGTGCTTCAGTAGTAAACGCTTTGTTCGTTCTTTGTAGGGAACCTAATACAATACAATCCCTTGCGTTCCAGTAATTCAGACACATAGTAATACTGAGGGTGATGACAGGATGTTCAGTCCAGTATGCCAGAGTATTATAGGAATAAAATTGTCCATTTATGCCTTTAAAGGGTTTTTTGTTTGTTTGTTTTTCTTTGCATTATTCTGTAAGCAGAATTATAGGGTTATTGAAACATTAAGCTATTTTTAGTCAGCATTTTTACTTTTGATTTATTGAGTGCTGTTAGATTCAAGTCAACCAATTAGATAGTCAAGAAGTGTAATGGAAAGTAAGATGTCACCAAATATGGTTTCATTCAGTGCAACAGGGGAAACTGGATTGGTAGGAAATTGGATCAGAAGATTATCAAGTGAGAGCTGGTACGAAATGTGCTAGAACACAAGGTTGTAAGGATAAAGGAACATTTTGTTAACTTGCTGCGTGATAAAGTACTAAAGAGTCCAGAATCTTCAAATATCTCAGGAGAACTGGAGGAAGGAGCCAGCAGAGAGTAATGAGCTGAATATTTTAATTTTTGGTTTTATGCTTTGAGTTTTGTAAAACATATGCATTTTCATGGTGCTCCAAAATTGGGAAATGTCATTATATCTAGTTCTGCATATATGTTCCGGCTATATCTAAAATGAAGTATTCACATTTTGGAGAGCATGTGCTTTGGAAATGAGGCCAATGCTGGCAAATATTCTGAACTATGTTCTTGATTCCTTGCTTATTCTCAGTCCTGCATTTGCATTCATCCTAAATAAGAAGGAAAGAAATGGCAACTGAGATGAGGAATAGTTAAACTGTTGTACGAGTTACCTTACACACACTTTATTTCTAAAATACAAATTGTAAGAGGAGTAGCAGATGTCATCATGTAAATTCATTCTTCTAACAGTGACTTCAACCAAGTAAAGAAAATATAGTCAAAATTCTGCTTGGTGGATTTGCATAATTGCATGTCTGAAAGACTTAAGTGGTAATAACCATTGTTAAATTACTTTCTAATATGATTTTTTCAAATTCAAGCTCAAGTTTCAACAATTACTAACTGAAGGGAATTAACTAGGCATGACTATTAAAAACAAACACAACCCATTGTTAATGTGATCTTAAAACTGAAATCGTATGATTTTCCTTGTTTAGCTTTGCTGAATTCTTGCTTGTCAACCTTGTCTTATTTAGTTGCTGGGGCCAATGTTCACATGTTTATATTGATCTCCAGAAAAGCCACATATATGCTGATATGAAGATCTGATGAGATCCAGCTTTCAGAAATTAATTTTGGCCACATGTTGTGACAGGGTTGGAAATGAAGATTGACTTGTAGCAATTTTACAACACGGTTACTATTAGCACACTGAATACAAACATGGGACTCTTGTATAGACTAGGTGGGAACACTTTGCGTCATATGGCAGTCCTGTACATCTGAACATATACTTTATTCTATATACCTCCTTAATTTTGAAGTGACTGAAAGATTGCAGAAAACCAGAAGGTAGGCCTAGAGGAAGTAGCTATGCATGATGTCACCATGCCTGAATCATCTATCAGACGCCTGGCACAGTAAATTAGAACACCCTCCCCTGGAGGGGGGGACCCTATATCATTTTCCTCTTTTTGTTTATTACAGTGACACAAGAGAGGGCAAATACCAAGAATGTTTCTACTGGTGCATTGTTGAGAGTCCATTCTTATCATGAGAGTCCATTCTTATAAATGAATGCAGTCCACTGCAAATGATAGTGTTCTGATAGGTCAGAAACCATAGCACTTGCACTATGTATGGACAAATACATCTCCTTCACATCATATGCTAACAAAGGTACCAGATATTGGATTTGGAGAAGAGGGGACCAAGAAGCAGAATACTAATAATGGGAAAAATCAAAACAAAACAAAACAAACTTGAAAAGCACATTTGCAGGAAGATTTTCTTTCTGAAATTTTTTTTCATGCAGAATGTTTAGTTTTCTTTCTAATGGGAGTTTTCTTTTTCTAACTTGCATGAGTGTAGAATAGTCCACACAGACAGTAGAGTAGGATAACTGTAGGCATCCCAGTATGTGGCAAAAAATTGCTTTCTGAGAGCTGGATTCCTTCAGAACCTCAGATCACAAAGGCAAGAACTGTGAGTGCATGTGAGTGCGTGCAAAAGGGGGGAAATCATTGCATATTCTCTTATCAGAATTTATTATTGTTAAAAAGATAATGAGTGGCTAAACACAAAACAGAAGGTGGCAAAAGTTTTAGAAGAAAAAGTGCTGCATTGCGATGGGTGCTCTGCATGGTTCTAAGTAATTATTCTGATCACGTAGCATAGGTTATGTATTTATGAAATATCCCAGGCAGACATGCCAATTGAGTTAAACCCATTAACGATGAAACTTGCAAGAATCCCTACAGCTTCCCATCACTCAATATCAGGCATTAAGATTGAATATAGGCATCAACATAGAAGATTACAGTCTCTGTAGAACCGACACCAGAGAACGGAGACAGGCAAGTCATCATCAGGCTCAGAATCCTTCTGCTCAGAATAATTGCCTATTTGCTCTGCATTCTGGCTCTATTCCTTGGGCTTAGATCTCCTGCACATCTAGTTAGAACTTGCAGAATTAATATCAGGTTTCCTGTCACCTCACTCATTACTTTTGTCAGGGGAATTCAAGAAGGAAAGTCAAAAACATGTTTTTTAGAGGCTATTTCTTAAGGACTTTTCTTTTTTTCTTTTTTGTTTAAATAGAAACCTGTCTGTTAGCATGTCAGGTTATTTCTTTAGACTACACTGGAAAGGACAGCTGAATAAATTGCAATTTTACAATACAGGTATTGTTGCTTGAAGATCATTATTGCGTTATCCTTTCTACCCACAGCCACACCTTCAGAAAAAAGGCACCTTATAATGAAAAAAATAGGTTGAATAGCAGACTGGAAGTGTCCTCTTTAGACTTCTTTCTCAGAAGACTTCTGTTCTGAGTCTTAGAGCATGGGAGCAATGCTTTGAATAATGTATCAATACAAAAACGTGCTTAATTTGTTTAATGTAGTGCTAGGAAATCTCAGTGGACCTTTGTGTAAAGAATGATGATATACAGATAGCATATTGAGAATTTTCACTGGAAAATAAATTATGTCTCACTCCTAGTTGTGTAGGATTCTGTCAAAAATTAAAAAAAAAAAAAAAGCACAACGATCCTTTAAACTTTTAAGTAGTTTTCTTTAGAAAGCTGACCTGCATTTTCATGCATTTATGAATGGAGTCGTGGATGGATATGGAGTGCCATAAGACCAATAAACACATGGTCCCGCTGACTTTAACAGATTTATATTGGCTGAGGAAGACCCAGAAAAGCAGTTTAAATCTTTATGCAGAGGAAATTTGAGTAAATGAATACAATGCCAAAGATACACTCAGAACAATTGCTACTACAACCTGCTTTGTTCCAAAGAGTGTAAAGTCCAGTGTATGTTACTGGACTTTGTCACTGCCACAGAAATTAGTGAGCACACCAGAATACTTACTCACTCTTTCTCTTCCCTCAACATTGAGATTTTTTTTCATCGCTTTATGCATACTCATATATGTCTCTCAAGTTTCAGCCATTATTTCCTCTCTGTGTTATAAAAATGTAAAGGATATAATTTTCATTTCGTAATTATTATCTCTATGATCTGCCTAATTGTTAATTAGCTATTAAATCCTTGTAGCAGAGTAACAATGCCAGCCAATATTTGACAGAAAAAAAACCCCAACATATTCTTATGCTGAGCTGTCTTGTTTTGTCCTCGCTCAACTGTTTTCATGTGGCAGATTTATTTTTTTTTAAACGGTTCACATATGAAAAAAAATTATTAGTTTCCAACATAATTCTGTAACCATCTTGGAGAGAGTGTGTGTGAATCAGTTCAACATGAAAGAGAAATATAAAAATATGGGTTGATTTCGCTTCTCTGCTATCAGTGATCTTGTCTTTGTTGTTGTTTTAAAACATCATTCTGTACATTATTAAACTGAAGGAGCAAAATTTTTCTGGAAAATAGATTTTATATCAGAATTGGAAATGAAATGAAAAGTAATGAGAAAAGAAATTAGGTTAAAAGGCCGGAAAACCCATTAGAAACTGTATGTTTATGTATTATCTAGCAAATCAAATGTCAGGGGAAGACATTTGTGAAATCATTATCAATCATTTAAAACAAAAAGGAAGCAAACAACAGAAGCCTAGATTTTTATGTTTCAGGGGCTAAACCCGGGCTGCTAAATCCATCAATAAAGCAATTACATGGCATTATGCTGATTTTAAAAGATGTTGACCAGTCACAGCTTCCCTTGCCATCACGCTGTCAGCAGCTTTGCTGGAAGACTTTACTCCCCAAACATCGTTTTCTGTTCAGAGGTAGCATGTTGTTGAAGTGAAGGGTTTCACTTCACATGTGGAGGAAAGGAGACCACTGAAATCAGGTTTACCGGACTTGTTAGAGCCGTAGTATGCAAGCTGAACAATGTTGAGAGTAAATGTGGAGTGAGACTTGGGAAGGGACATGGGCATTGTCAACAGGAAACTTGGCTGTACAAAAGAGAATATTAATTGCAAAGCAGCAAAGTGATAACTGCAGGGAAGAAAATGACCATTCTGTTTTCCCTTCAAGTTTGTAATGCAGGCAGTCAGATTTTTGGATGCTATTCTCTAAGGCCTCAGTGCCTTGAACTGTCTCTTTACTTGTGCCTGACTGTTTGGTGTAGGGAAGTGGTAGGAAAATCTCAGAGATTTGTGAAGGTAGGTAAATATTGGATAATCAACTGTACTTTGCTGTTCTTGAAATCTGGCTGCAAAACTTCTTGAAAGTAAATAGGGACAGGTCTATATTTATCTAAATAATTTTTTTTAAGTACAGACTTACTTCTATCTGTCTTCCCAATAACATCATCTTTGGCCTTATATGAAGATGGCAGGGACATGAGCACAACCTGTTAGGTGACATTGTCATCTAGGATATAGGAGTGTGAGCTTGAAATAGCTAAATATTACAGTAAATAATACAGGTTTGTTTGAAGCTTTACTGCACTTTGACTGTTCTGATGTTCTGTATTTGATAACTTGCCACAGATAACTGGTAACATACACATATATAGACATGTATATCTATATATTTTATGTGCAGAGACACGAACGTGCTCAGAGAAATGTATGTAATGTACACTTATAGTGGCATCCGTTCCTTATTATCATTACAAGCTTAATTTTCGTGAGCACTGTAGACTGAGCTGTCTTCTGATGAAGAGTTTTAGTGAGTTGATAGTGTCATTGCAAACTCAGATCGGTGAAAGAGATCCTCCCTGAAATAGAGTGAAGTGGGAAATGAGACTGAGAAAATAGGGCATCTAGGCAGAGCTCTCAGAGAAGGGTTATCTTGTGAATAAATACTGTACAAGAACTCAGGAAATCTGTACTCAGTGACTGTGACACTGAACAACTTGCATTATCCCTGTGCTGCAGCTCATCTCTTTGCGAAACAAGCAAAATACTTCGTTACCTACTGGGAGAATGACTTCATTAGTGCTTGTGAGGTGTTTGCAAATGAAGTCTGTGATAAGCACCACAAAGAACCCCACCTTATTAACTATATAAAAAGTGGCAGCAGAAGTTACCTTGAAGGAGCATGGCATGGCACAGCTTGAGAACTATAAAAGCATGCTTGTACCCTAATGCTGCAACACTAGTACACATTGCATAATGTAAACACAAATAGTTCAGTTAGTATGCGAATCTCCTACATATGAAATTATAAAGCTGGAATAACTCTGTTTATTTTATATGCTATGTAAACACAGTAAAAACTACTGCTATTTAAACACAGTAAAAATATAGTTATTTGAAACGGTCAGCTTAGACGAAACTAGCTTTGGTCCAAGCTGACCATTTCAAATAACTGTATTTTTCTTCTAGTATTGTAAAGCAAGTCTTCCTGGAACAAATGCACAATATTATTCTGGCTTGGCGCAATGGCACCCTAAAAGTAACCATTTGCCCAAATGCACTTTTATCTTTGCATATCCAGGGGCAAAAGCAGTCTGGTACAAACAGCCTTGACTGAGCTCCAGGTCACTGTGATTGCATCTGATGTCACATGTCCTTGTATTTCTGTCCAGGAAATACATTCTGTCCAGGCTGGTTAAAAACCCCGTGCATGTACCATGTAGCCAACCGGTAAGTTTCCAGGAAATCTCATATGATTCTGTTCCACCGAATGCACAATGTGTTAGATACACGTTAATTATATGGTGTATGTCCAAGTAATGCAGTTAGGGGCACCTCAGACAGAGGTGGAGACAAAGAAATCCTACATTTTTCATTTACTGCTCCACCAACATGTCCATGCTGGCCTATTCAGTACTAAGCTTCCTCCACTCTTGGCATGGAGTCTTAGTATCACTGGTTATCTCCAGTATTAGAATTTTTTCCTCAATTCAGAGCTGAGTTTTAGAGGCTCTATCCTCCATACTGGTAATAGCCCAAGAAGTGGAACTGTACTACATAAGAATAACAATATGGCTTTTGTGGCAGCATTTTTAATCATTTGTTGTGGCTCCTTTTAGGATCAACAATCAGCTAGAATCCTGATGCTGAATAAAATCTATGTTTCTGTTATTCCTCAGCACCACTATTAAAGGTATAAATAAATCCCTTTCTACCATGTTCTAGAGTTCCAATCAAGTCTCATAAGGCAGTCCAGTATTCTACTGTTGTGTTAATCTTGTAGCATTATTACTGACATCACTGTGTTGTGGTTCATTATCTGGAGATTTTATGTGCAGATCCTAGCTGAAGTATTTGGAGAATATTTAAAAGTTTGGGTAGTATTCATGCTTTTCTTACTCAGTCTTTACCTTACCCTTCATTTAAACTCCATTTTTCCTCTTCTGATCATCCTCAGGACTGAGGGATTTTTTTCTTCCATCTCTGGTTCCGTACGAGAAAACATTCTAGAAAAGGTTTTCTCCCTCTCACTTCAGTGTTTGTCTCTCATCAGGCTGCAAAGTTTAGTACTGAGCTGGCCTTCTCATGGCAGGAGAAAACCATGAGATCTCTGCTATGTCTGCCACATTCCTCAAAGTAGAAAAGTTGTTGCCCTTTAATTCTTGTTCTACTGTGTTGTCTTCAAGTTTTATTAGCAACATGGAGTAGATTTTGTTCTCTGTCTCCAGGGAAATACTACATTGTAAGCAATAAAGCTGGCAAAAAGAAAAAAAAAGAAAAAAAAAAAAAAAAAAAGGAAACTGAGAGCCAGATTAGCATCTCTGTTAACAGCGAAGTGAAAAATATGATCACGTTTGCAATGGACTCTTACTAAACTAGTGGAATTTGCAACCCAGAGGTCATACACTTAGTCACTGGCAGCAGAATGTTGTCACTCCCTGCTGGCTGATTCATGAAATCATTTGCTCTGAAGAAAATTGCTGCTTCACATCAGCTGGAGACGGCTTTTGTCAGGCCAGACTCTGAGACTGCTGTTTGGTTGTAATCATGCTTTGAATAGAGCTGCAAACAGATTCATCATGGCTGTGTCCACATGCCTGTAAACCAAGGAAGGATCCTGACCAAATGGGAACAAAACCTTAAAGAATGGTTAGATTTTAGTGTCAGAGCCTGTTACTGTTTCTCAGAATGTAATTTATCTGGAAGAGAAGTCCTTGCTTTTTTCATCTTTCATGTAGTCATCTCTAATTTTATCTTTTGTGGCACATAAATGTTGGATCCTCTATAGAGTTTTGAGAAAAGCTTTTAAACCAACTTTGATAATAGAGCCTTGGTATTTTTGTGTAGAGGAGACTCTACAGTTGCCTCAGTTTCATTCATGTTTTGATGCCATACAGTTACTCTGACACCATCCACATCCTTAGTGGATCCTCAGTGCAACAGAACAGGTCTTCAGTATCTGTTTTCAGATAAACCCACAATTTTTATAAACTTCTGCCATTCTGTTTCCTGTAGGCAGTGACATTTAGCCCATCCATTTGCTTTTTCAGTTACGATGTTTTCTTGCTGCAGTCTGTGCTCATGAAGGCCCCTGTTGTCACCCAGAAATGGAGAAAAACATGAGTTGCATTTGCTCTTGTGTGAAGCTAGAACATTTTCAAGGGCAATTCAGAAGCATTCCTCTCCCTTCTCTTCCTGTTTTTCATTTTCTTAAGGTGTTTTTCTTTGCCTGTTTCTCCACCTTTTTTTTTTTTTTCTTTTTCACCTATTCTTCCTTGTAGTGCTTGGCTCACTCCTGTTCTTATTATTCCAGTGTTTTTAACTGTAAGAGTAGAGGATTGATTTTTACTTTGCCAATCTTGGCATTGAAATCATATTCCTTTTGTAATTTTTGGACCCGTGGCAAAGTGGGATCTAGCATGACCTTCATACAACCTCTGAGACAGGTATTGCACAAAGTTAAAGAATAGGCTATCACTTAGTCTGTAATATGAAAGTTTGCTTCCCTGTCTACCCTCAGCTGAGACCTCTGCAATTGAAAATTTCAGAAGGGTTTAGTGTTATCTATTTAATATTCTAAGTTATTGTCTCAGATGGTAATAAAGGATTTTTAAGCTGCAAGGGTTAGAATTTTCCTTATGTCATAGCACATTAGATTTAGTGTTAGTATCATCAACATGTTTTGAAAAGAGCTAAGAAGTATGAGTATGATCTTCCATTGTCTTAGGAAAAGATTATAATTTCACTTTTTTGTTCTCCATGGATAAAATGCCATCATAAATAGGTGACTTACTGGAAAATTCCCAGTGAAACCACTGTGTAGTTTTCTGTCGTGGAAATCACAGGTACAATTGTGCCTTGAAGGCAGAGACTTCCTCTAAGCTGAGTACTGGCAGGAGCTCCAGGTGGTGGTATGCTTCAGGGGCTTGCTTTCTTCTTGCCCTTCAAGGAAATGGGAGCCACTTTTTTTTTCAATCATTTTTCCTAAGGCCCTTTCTTCCTTTCCTGGCACATACGTTCCAATGCCCCATTTGCACCGTACCTGCAGTTTCTTGGTGAGGGGAGCAGTGATGTTCAGTTCTGTAGCACCCAGAAAAGCCTGTCTTGCAGACTCAGGGCTTGGAAGTTTCTGCAAGGAGCAGCCGATGCACCGACTTGGAGCTGCAAGGGGTTTTGGTGTGTCCCGTGAGTGCTGCATAGTCAGCAGTCCATGTTCTGAGCTGCTGCTCACCCCTTCTGCCGGGGAGAAAAAGGGAAGGGGTATCAGAATCCTTACTTATGTGATGTTTCTGAAGTATTCCCTCCCTCCCTTTGGGCCTGTTTACAGGAGAAGGTGGTAGAGCATGCAGTGAGGTTTTGTGGTACACAGTAATTATCCTGTCCAAGGTGTTTAGCGTGATTTGGATATTCTCTACCACAGCGAAATGAACTCCTGCCTTTAAGCATCAGTCAGTCACCATTTTGTAAATGCTTTCTGCTGTGTAACCTATACCCGGCCATGGTTCTGACACAGTCAGGGTCAAATCCACTTTTTAAAGGTGTTCCTGCATTTAAGTGAGGAAGCTGGTGATGCTGTGTGTTAGCTTCTAGCAAACTCGCTCATTTTAGGTCATACACATTATGTCTTTCAGTGAATGCAGAAGAATAAAATGAAAGAAAGGCAATAACAATAAAAAGAATTTTCCCTTCAGCTTTTTCTTCTTTCTCACAGTAGTGGCAAAATTATATTGCTCAGCTATGTTTTAGATTATAAGTCGTTGGAGTTTTTGCTGCTGTACCCAGTAGTTGTTGGAATGTGTGTTAATTAGAATGGATTTAAATAAAAGGATTTTCATTAGGCAGTCTGAGAATAAAAAAAATCTGAACATTTCTGAATATTTTTAAACTGTTAAACAGATTGATAGCTGGCTAAAAATTGGGTTTATATATTCATTTACACAGGAATATTTCAGGCATCCACAGTAATCGGGGCTTTTAGGAATATGCTATTTTAGCTCTGATATCAAGGTCATGCTTTGACCAGGCACAAGGCATCTTTACCCCAACCAAATCTTTTTTCCTATTGTAAGAATTTTCTACTGCTACTCTATAACAGGCTATGAGTAGAGCTGCAAATAATGTTAGCATGAGATATATGGCCACCTTTTCACTGCAGTGACCATTCACAAAGACACAACAGATGTGTCTTCCCTGGCAATCAGTAAACAGAATGTAGTATTTAAACATGTACATCTGAATCAAATAAGCTAATGGTCATAACTGAAGCATTTTTTCCTCACGCTGTTTAACACTGGGTTGTATAAGCTTTTCTGTACATTAATGGTATACATATGTTGGAGTGTGAGCAGCGAATGCCAAGACTCAACCTTAATTAGTAAAAAATAAATGTCTGTGTACAGCAATTATCATTATGCTGGTGGAAAGAAATCATTGTATTGACATAAGACATTTGGCCAGGTTTCCTTGTTTATATTGAAAACATATGTTTGAAAAGAATTTTCTTTTCTCTAGTGTTAGTTCTAACAGTGTCACAAAGATAAGGAATAATGTGATGGTACTGTTCTGTTCTATATAAATAAATACTAAATAAAATGTAATAAATAATTTAATAAAACTAAATTTTAAATATATTAATTCCACGCTAAATAATAAATACTTAAACAGCTACATGAAATAACTTTGTATTAGCAGAGCCAGAATTAATTCTTTATACTGCATAAATTCCAATCATTTTGTCTCTGGGCAGTTAGTGCAAGTAAGTATTTCTTAGTGGGCTAATAGCAAAGTCTCTGTGATCAATAATATTAGTTTATGAGAATAGTTAAAAATAGATTTTATAGCAGAAGTGCAGAGCTATTGTTTTGAGAAGCAGCTTCGGATAAAAGCTTTGCATTTGCTCTTTCCTCCTGAGACTACTAAATAGAACTCTAAAAAGTGAAATGGGTGACCACAGAAGCAAGTAGGGTCACCCATTACCAGGGATTCATTTTATTTCCATTAGAGGGGAACTAGAAAGCATCTCACACTATTTGTACCTGATTTTCCATTATAAATTACGGTACATGAGATCATTTAAAAATCGCTGAGCCTTTCAGATGAAGCTGACTCTGTGCTGTTCCTTAATAATTGAACAGTAAGAAATACAAGATCTCCATTTTCATCCAAACAAAATAACTTCTGAGATTATGGAAGAGGGCAAAAAGATATATAAAGTACAATCTTCCTGAAAGCTCATAGGGCAGTCTCAGATGGGGATTTAAAGAGTGGGTTTGGGTTCACATTTCGAGGGTGAGGTTTTTTCAATTGACTTCTACCTGCAGCTTGGAGTTCTGGGAGCACACGTTCAGCTGGTGTACGTTGGTGCAGGAGCATTCAAGTGTGTATTGGGTCTGGCTGAGATGGAGTTAATTTTCCCGTAGCAGCCCCTCACAGTGCTGTGCTTTGTATTGGTAGCTAGGAAGGTGGTGATAACACACCAGTGTTTTGGCTACTGCTGAGCAGTGCTCACACAGCATCAGGGCTGTCCCTCCAACATTCTCCCCTCATCAGCAGGCTGAGGGGTGGGCAAGATCCTGGGAGGGGACATAGCCAGGACAGCTGAGCCAAACCGACCAAAGAGATATTCCACACCATGTGACATCTGCTCTGCGATAAAAGCTAAGAGAAAGGAGGAGGAGGGGAAGCGTTTGTTATGATGTTTGTCTTCTGGAGCAACTGCTGTTGTACTGAAGCCCCACTTCCCTGGAAGTGGCTGGACATCACCTGCTGATGGGAAGTAGAGAATAATCTTTTGTTTTCCTTTGCTTCCGCATGTGGCCTTTGCCTTTGCTTTATTAAGCTGCCTTTATATGACCCATGACATTTTTTCCATTTTATTTTCTCCCCTACTCTCCCCCTGCTGAGGAGGGGAGTGATAGAGCAGCTTGGTGGGCACCTGGCATCAAGCCACCACAAAGTGGTTCACCAGTATGAAATAAATGCCCTAAAGTCACAGTGCTACTTGTTTAAAAACATGAAACAACTCAGACCTCTCCTCTAGTTCACTTCTGCAACATATGAACTTTCAGCTTTAATGTTTCTGAGGGGAAACACAGTAAGGCAGCAGACTCTGACTGTGTATCTTTGCTGAAAACTGGTTCCTGATGACAGGCTAGCAGTTGTATTGACTTTCTTTATATGTTTTTACTAATAAGAAGGGATTGCATCTTTAAGTTTAAAGACCCAGTAAAACACTAGCACCTGTAATTTTTGAGTGGTGGCACTGAAGCAAAAAATGCTGGGAGAAAAAACAAAGTTCGTAAGAGAGACTCCAGTATAACTATTGTCATGTTTACTTCCAGTTCAAGTCATAGGCTAGGAGCCTGTGCCACAACACGTTGAAGGTATTGAAAGTGTTCTCATCAACTTCACTGGATCTTGGGTTGGATATTATTCACCTCCTAGCTCCTTGTCACACATGGCAAAAGCATGTGCCTTGTGTAGCAAGTCATGATCTAGGAATGAAAAACAGTAAAATGTTTAAAAAGGTTTTCAGGAATATTTTTTAAGTTTGACATTTTTGTCATTTCACCTAGAGGAATCAACCACTGCCCAAACATGTATAGTCTAATGAGCCTCTGAAGCAATAAAACAATGGTACAAAAATGGTAAAAGCAACCCGATTTTTTTCTTCTTTTTTTTCTTTTTTAAATCATAGAAGTCAGAATCCTAGACAGTAATTAGCATTTACAAAATCTGTACTAAAGCATAAAGAATATTTTTTGTTGTTGTTCTTTGAAAACTGTTCACACTTAGCAGCTATTGTCAACAGGGCAAAATTCTTGATAGGAAACCATTGCATTATCATATCTTTATTTTACTAATTACTTCCATAGTTTCTAGAAGAGCTATGTAGGCTCTTTTCTTCAGTGTCTTGCTTAGTTACTCCAGAATGAGAGAAATACAAGGAAGCTGTGGCATGTAAATTCCGCACAACAATTCTTCAAACATGGAAAGGTTTCTTAAGCATTGGTTTCTTAAGCATTTTAAGCATTTTAAGCATTGGTTTCTTAAGCATTTCTTAAGCATTGGTTTCTTAAGCATTCACTTTTTAACAGTGCTGATTGAGCAAGTGTGAGGCTTTGCTTATTTAACAACAAAAAAAAGCCATTTTATATCTGTTTCAATATTTCTTTATTATCTATCTCACAGGTAATATGGTGTCTTGTAACCAATACTCCTCTTCAAAATGTGATACTGTCTCAATTTTTGGTACGTGGCTTTTCCAGTAAGGCAGGGATGGAAGGGAGTCTACCAGAGTGGTTTTTGGAAAAGGAACTAACCCAGGCAAATTCTAATTTTGTAATACAAATTCTAATTTTGTAAACAGAATCTGCACATTGAAATGATGTCTCCCAAATTTCAGCTGGTTATATGTCCCGTCCAAAAGTCATGGAAAACACAGGTCTAAGCATAGGTGCATAGAATCATTTCTGGAAAACTGATGCACATACTTAGTTTGGTTGCACAGTCGTTTGATAAAAGGACCTCTTTTTCTGTAAAGGCTCTTGGAGAAATTTAAAAGCTGCAAAACAAATCACTCCTCAAAGACCCCAGTTCCTTTTCATCCACTAGTTAAAGGTTGCTAAGAGCTGTCATCGCACTGGGCGCAAAGGATAAACTACAGCTGGTATTTTTCAGCGTTACAACAGGGACCTCCAATAGGGCAGAACTTTGCTGTATCATCAAATTTGAAGAAGCTACTTTCTCTAGCAAAACTCACAGGCCTGACTCTGCTCTTGCTCACAGTTACCTCAGATTTAAATGTGGCTTCAGTAGAGTGGCTTTGGATTCACTGACAGTCTCTCTCTCCAACTTCTGGGAGCTCTGAATCAGGCAGGCCTTTTGTTTAAAATAAAGGCAGACTCCAACATTAAAGTGCAGTGTATTATTTAATTAGTTATTAGTTAATAAAGTTAATTAATGGAATGCTTAATTCTGTTTTGGATTTGCTCCTCATCCATTCACGCTCTCTAATGGAGACCAGTACTAGAGTTGGTTGAGAAATGGGAGTTTGTTAAAATAAAAATATACCATCATATTGTAACATTTCAGCACTGTTTTAATACTGCATTCCAGCTTTGCTATTTTAATTGATTTTATTTAAGTTTCAATACCATATTGAAGCATCTGTTTTTTTGATACATTATCTCCATAAAATAATGTATCGAGTTATAACAGTTTCTCCTCACCAGCAGCGTTGGAACAGAGCATTTTAATAGTCCTGAATCAGGCACTCTCAATCTGCTCTTCTGTTGAAAATATAGAAACTAAAATAGTTTTTAAACAAAAACAAACTTTAGAATGAATGTTGCCGTTTCTCATGGAAAGAAGACTCTAGTTTCTGATCTGCTCTAACAAATCTTTGTGAGGCCTTCTGCAACAATATGACCAAGTATAACTTTTCTATGTAGTAAATAGAGTGTTTGCATCGATTACAAGATCTGGACCACAGTTCACAGTTAGCATGCTTTTTTTCCAGCGTATGCATACACTTAGCTGTTCTACCTGTTCCAAGTAATTTCTGTTTCACAGAATCGAAGCACTAACTTTATGCTTGACACACTATTTCTCCTCTGGGATTTATTTTCCTTTTCTTATATATTTTTGCTCTTTAGAAATAATTATTATACAAAAAGATGAAAGGATTACTTCCCATTTCTTAAGACAAAGAGTTGAACTAGAGATAATTACTTAAGCTATAATAGAGTTTATCAAAAGTAAATCACTTTTTTTCTTACTAGCCAAACAGATGTATGCTTATTAATTGTTGCTTTGGGGTACTTTTCTGTTATGTAAAGCTGTTTACTCAATTTCTATAATTATATTGTGAAAGTGGTGCATTGTAGAAACTAAAATACAATGTTAACTCATTGTTTTGCTTTCATAATCAGCTCTACAATTCCACTGCACATCATGTAGTTAAATTTAACTGTAAACCTACTGGACAAATATGCTGTATATTGCTTGACCTGTGTAAAAGCACCGACTTTTGCAAAAACACATTTGAACATGTAATAGTGTGCTTTCCTTATACTTCTCTGTATATATGTTAGGGTCTGCCCTGTGACATCACATCCAGTATTGTAGGCTTCTGGGAAACAATTCATTACTCTGTCCTTCAGCAAGTCAAGAGATCCATGTGGGATAGGATGATGTGTTTATTTGTTTCATTATTTATGGTTTCCTTACTTAACTAATGCTTTGTTCTTACATGTCTGTTTGTGTCACGTGTCATCTTTTGTAATTCTTCATCTTCATTTTCCAAGAGCAAAGTAGCTATGGTTGTGTTTTCTAATCTTCCTTGAAGTTCGGTTTGTGTTTTTTTTTTTAATTTCTGACTTTAGGATGAATAAGTATTGTGTGACAGAAACTTTGTAGAAGCCAGTGGACTCACTAGAGAGTCACTCTGTTGATGGGGTCCTGAAACTTTTACAGTCTTAAAGCTTACAACACCAAATTAATTTTGTAAATAAAATCTGTGGATTCTGTAAAGATTGTAGTCCTGCTGGGTACATCCATCTGAGCCCCAGTATAAAATCAGAACTTTAACTTGCTCTGTCCTGCCTTGCTTCTAGAGCTTTTGTATTTCTCATGTCTCCTTCTGAAATACTGTATGAGTAAACAGGTCTGCATACTAAGTGGCTTTGATGTTACCAGAGGGTGACGTTTTTCTTAAAGACTGAAAATGATTGATCTCTGGCAGACAAAGGGGTTTGTTTGTGCATGGATATATCAATCAGATATTCTATGTGAATTCTACATGAAAATGTTATCAGAATACTTAAAATTTGGAAGGGAGTTAAGAAGGAAGATAGTTATCAAAGCTTGATCAGTTTGGATGCTTGGTGTAGTTGTGAACTCAATTATTGCTCTGCTCTATTTTTTATTATTATGGAGGATTTGCCAAGGCTGAAAAATAAATTAGTCCCAATTTCTCATAAAAACATGCTTTGAAAAAGATCATTGACTGTACACCAACCATTCATTGCTATACCGATGACTTTCTCCTAACTTCACATTAACAAAATTTATTTAAAGACCCACACAAATGTTCATAATGCACTTGTTGCTAGGCTGTCTAGTGAAAAAGTTACTTTAATTTTTGCACAAGATGAGAAGAGATTAAACTCTTCCTGACATGCTGAAACATATTCATAGTGAAAACAGTTAAAATACATAAATATATTCTTGTTATTACATATATATATATATATATATGTGTGTGTGTAATTCTTGCCATTGCTGGACAGACGATGCTGCATGTTCGAATTGGAAGTTGTGGAGGACAAGCTTTTCTCAGTAACTCTTAAGACAGAAAAAGTTTCAGAGCACCTGAAATATTGGAAAAGATTTACGGAATGCAAATGACAGCTTTCATCTTACTTTATGAAGCACATGCTCATGAATATATACATTTTTGCATATGTAGAAGCTCAAGCGTATCTGCCTTCTGATAAATGAAAGAATAAGGAAATTATGTATTCAGAACTAGTTAGAAGTTTGCGCTTTTTTTGTTGAATTCTCCAATTTAATTGAAGTTGCTTTCCTGAGATGGAACATTTCTAAGAGGCTGCCAGATTTGAGAAGTGGGCACTGTTTTCCCCATCTCCTTCCATCTAAAGGTTTTGTCCTGTTTTAAACACCAGTGTTACTTTTGGTGATATTAACAGCCTTTTGGCAGTTCAGTGTTGTCTGTCTGCACAGTCTGTCCATCTAAAGTAGCAGAGCATGAGAAGCTGATCTCCTAAGGGAACTCCAACAATATCGACAGGCTTGACTGACATAAAACCAGTCTCTCTCTTTCACCTCCCCTGAACTCTTAGAGTAAATTCAGGGCCTGATTGAAGGGAGATAGGGCTTTAGCCATTGACTTCCATGGGAACAGAATTTGAACACTAGCAGCTACTGCTCTCTCCTAAAGCAGTCCTGAATATCTTGGCAAATGCTGTTTAGAAGCACTATCAATTTGATCCCACTTCCTTCTCAGGACTGAAAGCCAAGTTCAGGGCTATTTATGTCTTACTAACTGGAGCAGGCTTTGGAAGGGAACTACAGCAAGCATTTAAATCTCCGCGAAAAATGGGTTATAGCTTAATGAACCTTTTTCAGGTTAAAGCTGTTATTTATTCTTGATATTTGTATTTATTACTGTCAGGTAAAAGTCAAAGAAAGAGCAGTGCCTTCTATCTTGAAGAGTTTATCAGGATGGAATAGCCTGAAATTTGTCTCAAGTGAATCAATTCTCTCTTTTCTGACAGGAAAATACCAACAGTAGATTTTCCAGATATGCTTCAAAATACCACACATGCTCAAAACTTTGAGGATGTCAAGAACCATACAAAAAGATGTGCTTATCAGTTCAAAATATGAACATCTACAGATATCCAAATTACATTTTCCATTAAGTCAGCAATACAAAAGGTGAGAGAAGAGGCAGGGACACAGACATTTATTTTCACTGTGTTCATACAGATGAAAAGGAGAAAAGTAAAAAAAATCAATCCATAAATTGAACAATGTCTGTCTGGAATGAAAGAGGGCAAAAGCAGAATAAGTCTAGAAGGTTCCCCTTTTTCCTTCTTCCCCTTTTGAAATATTTGGGGGTAAAATATCCCACTTCTGCTGCAGTCCTTTGATATTAGTCATGTAAGCTTGATATTGTTTGAATAGTTCGTAGATATTTTCTTTTTGAAAATAATTTTCTTTTTTCTTACTGAACCACAGTACCTAATTGTGATTTTTTTCTTGTTTGAAGTATATTTATTATTTTTCAAGCACTTCTGACATTTCATGAGACCATTAAATAAGAATTTATTTAGAAATAGCTTTGCTGATATAGTGGAATAAGATATGCTCTTTATGGTATTTTCTGTTATGCATTTGATCAGTAGGAATCATGTCAAATAATGTAGGAATAATGTCAAATATTAGGAAGGTCAAATATTAGTAGGAATAATGTCAAAATATTCATGTGCATCTGATCTTGCCTAGAGAACCTTTCTTACAAGAGTTTTCAAGAGGGCTGAAGTAAACCAGAAATTTGAATTCTTCTGTGTACTTAGAGCAACATGTTTGAACTCCTAAGACTCTGTTACACTCTACCTTATGTCCTGAAAGAAGAGAGATTATTAATTTGATTTCTTTATATTTTGAGGTTGGTTACCATAGTCCTTTCCAGGTGTAAACCATTAAGACCTACACCACTTCAGAGCTAATAAGATAATCTTCTATCTTGCTGAATGCAATATGCTACATGCCTGTGTTTTTCAAAAAAGCACAAACAACCCAAAGCCATGTTATCTGGACTCTGTCTTCCTGTCAGAACATTTTCTTTTGATCTTTTAGATCGACTTTTTCCCCAGAATTCCTGAGTTTGCTTTAGAGGAGTATAACCTCCTACGCAGAAACTTTCCTGTGAAGGGCATGGTATCAGTGTCCTTTTCCGTCTTCTTCCCTACCTCTTGAAAAGTCTCTACAATGTTTTTCATGTTTTTTTTCTAGATGGGTGTGTGCATGTGTGTGTGTTAAAGTTGTTTGGCAGTTCTGTTCAACCTCTGTCAACTTTAGGAAGCTCCAGGTTAACTAATAAGAGGTTGTCAGATGGTAATGCTGGATATTGGGAATTCCAGAAATGGCAACAGCTTCCTATTTGTGGTTGACTATAATATAGAGAGGATATGTAGTAAACCATATGATTTCCTAGCTTGCTCAGCCACATCATAGTCTATGGGCTAATACCACATGTGTACATTAAAAGATGATCACAGCATGTGTAAATATCCAATGTGCAGATTGTTTTTACATGCTCCTCCTAATGGTATCTTATGTTGCTTGATAGTTATTAAGTGCTTAAAACAAAAAGCTTTGGAAGCTTCAGATGTGATGTTTAATAGGTCTTTCTCTAACACTGGTTTAGCACCTGCCCCTCCCTCACAGTCACATCAAAGCGAATTGTAAGTAACCACTCTGAAATCATGCAGCATTGCACTGTGGAGTAAAACTGGTGAAAGTGCAGGGCAATCAGCCCTGTAAAATCTCTCCATCTGCAGAGAGAATCTCCATAGCCACCTGGATGCTTTTAAACCTTCATTATTTTAAATTTAAAATGGTTGGCTGAGCATTGCTTCTACCAAAATCTGATACAATAATCGAAGTCAGAGGTGGGGAAGGACCTCTGGGGTCACGCAGTTGAGCTTTCTGCCAATAATAGATTGTTCCCTGCAGTTCAGTTTCTAGTGACCTTGGAAATTACTAGCCTGGTAAAATGGTAATGAAAAAACAAAGCTGTTAAATCTTCAGAAGTCGCCAAAGTGATGCTGTCCCAATGAGAAACTGGTTTTGACGTTAAGATTCTCTATGTGCATTGCTTCTTTGGTTGCAGTTTTCAAGGGATCACAGTTTTAATCTATACTTTCTGACCCATTTTGAGCTGGCTGTAACTAAGAGGTTGGGGGAGGTGAGCTTCTTTTAATAGTATATGAACTTATCCTTTAACCAAATCATAATTTTTATTACAAATAAATAAGTCATCAACTTGGCTAACCCCTCCCTATTGCAACATTTCCTTTGTGTTCCTGCACTGTTACTCTTTCAACGTTACTAGCCTCCCAGAAACAGGAAATGAGGAGGAAAAAGCAGATTATTTATTTTCCATTAAACCCCCTAGTTAATTAATTAGAGCCTCTATTTGTCATGCCTGGGAACCCAAAATTCCTGAAAAGATTCAGATGTGACACATTATTTTTAGATTTCCTTCAACCTAGCCAATATTGGTTTAGTCCTCTGTTGATACAGGCAATAAAGGACAATCCTGATACACAACTAAAGAAGTGTGTAGAATTTGGCCCCTCTTTTAAAAAGGAGGCAGCAAGAGCAAGCTCCCACTGGCAAGCTAATTACAGTTTTAGCTGAGAAGTATTTTAGGAGGCTGTTAAAAGCTGGGTAGATGGGAAAAGATCCCAAGACACAAAGTTCCCTTCCTGTTGTACCCATTTGATGTGTGGTAATTTCTTCACTAGGGGGCTCTATTGTGAGCTGCCTTTTGGGGTGTGTTGCTCTGTGAATATCTTTTCTTCCTGGGGCTCCTGCCCCCTGACTATTGTATTCACACACACCAGATCTCAGTTGGAGAGGAAGGAGTTTTTCTCAGCTGCCAACTTGCTTAAAAGAGGAGTTAAGAGGAAAAGAAAGCTAATTGGACTGTGCTTGGCAAATGTCTTTATTTTATTCTGTTTATTCAGATTTTTAAAGGATTGGGTGCTGAGAAACACAGAAATAGTGAGAACACTTATTCCTTAAACAGATTCTTGCAAAGTTCTTACAATAAAAACAGAAATCTGCTTTAGTAAAGCAGTGTTTATCCTTGCACTAATGCTGGTCATGAATACGTGTCTAACTTAGCTGGAACTAATGCCTGACTCTACTATTCCACTACAGCAACTTAACATTCTGCGTAGGCTGATTATTTTTTCAACAATATTTGCTAAATTCTTTTAAAGGCTGCCAGTATATATTTTTTGAAGCTTAGTTAATAAGAACAGCTGCCAGTGGAGTCAAGGCTAAAAGAGGCAAAAAATATCTGCAGAAGGCAAGATTTTACTTCAAAAGATCAGTATGACAAAGCACTACTGTTGCTGGTATAATCACTTTCTTTGGGGGGGATGCTAATATAGACTGGGTTTCTTGTCTTCACAGCCCCCACTGAGCCTTTGCTGTGCAAATTTGCTGATGGAGGGCAAAAGAAGCGCCAGAATCAAAGCAAATACACACAGAATGGAAGGCCGTGGCCCAGAGAAGGAGAGGTAAGTGCCACACGGCAATTATTTTCCTGGGGTTTGGCAGAAGTCAGCTGCAGACCTGGAGGTCTACCTTTCAGGGCTATGAAGAAATCAGATTGTGCACAAAATACAATAGTTTCACACAGAAAAAAAAGCATATAAGCAGGGGAGAGAGGGAGGTTTATAATAATCTGCAGAATGTAAAGTTACAGGAAAAGCAAATTTCAGAGCTTGGTGTGGAACTGTGCTCAGCCTGGTCCCACTGCGAGTGCTCTGTCTGCAGCCAGACTTGAGCCCAGTATTCTCTTTTTGGTGTGCCATCAGCATCTGTGGTGTGCCTTTCATAAACCCCATATCAATTTACACTTAAGCAACTCAACAATATTATCTCCTCCATATTCATCGTTGGGAAATAGGTGGGTTGTTACAAAAAGGAAAGATGCCCTTGCATATCCATATGTATGGTCCATGTAAAAGTTTTCTAAAAGCTTATCAGAGCTGGGCTCTTCATTCTGTCCAAGACAAAACAGTTTACAGTAGCCTCAGCTCCATCATGTGTACAAAGTCAAAAAAAAAAAAAAATCTAACAGTTGCTTTCTGCTCTGCTGCAAATAGTCTTTTCCTGGAGTTTCCTTTCTGTGTACTTGTACATGAAGTGACTCCAAATGTGCGTGACATAAGAAAGGAATTCATTTGACTTTTCAAGAGTTTGTTTACTCTTCTTGAACGTTATTATAGGATAAAGACACTTGGATAAATGAGAGAGATCTGCTCATAATACCTTCTCATGCATGATTATAGCTATGAAGGCTGAATGACTTACAAGTATTTCTATCCTAAACACCTATTCTTTGTGTTTAGGGTTTAGACTTCAAGGGAAAAAAAAAAAAAAAAAAAAAAAAAAAAAAAAGTATGTTGCTCAATTGTGACCCACTAGAATACAACTTGGTGGTTTGTTTTTTTTTTTTTTCTTTTTGGTTGGGTTTTTTTGGGGGGTGGTTTGATTTTGCTATATTTACTTCAATTTTACAAAACAGATAAACAAGAAAACTATCGGTATTTCTAAGTTATGTGTTTCTAGAGAGTTTCTGCTTTTTTTGTAACTACTTGATTTTGCTAGATTATACTTTTTGGACGATTAGCTTATGACATATATACTCCCGTACAATTGGTGAGCTCCTAAAACAAACAGAAAGGCCTCTTGAAAGCATAGAAATTTCTCCCTCCAGCAAGGTGGTTGTTCCAACAGCAATGCTCCAAAATATTTTTAGCTTTGTGGGCTGAAAGTGCCAGTGTGGCAGCCACATTTGCTACAAGAGAATATAGAAGTCTCCAAAGGTTCATTGCAGTCTCTCATGTTGTATGTCTCAAAAAATAGAGATGTCTTCACAGGAGCCATTATGGTTTGTCATGTCATCTATAGAGCTTGAAAAACTAAGGTCTGTATATAGGAGGTACTAATAAAGCCTCAATAAGGTCAACAATCCATATTTTAAAGACCTCTAAATCCCTGTTTAAATAGTGAATGCCATCACAGCTATTATCTCCAGTGTTCTGTACTTCCTTCAGTTCAAATCAATAAACAAGAGAACATAAAGTTAAAGCCAACAAGCCACTATTATGCCTATGGCTTCAGGGTATCAGCTTATTACATCATATGTAGTTCATTTGCTGTTAGTGGAGTGGCTCATATTAAGCACGGTGATATCTCCATGACCTAAAGGCAGGGTGTAGCTGGTGTGTTTATAGTATCAACATTTAAAAATAAGTTTTCAGGGCTGGGAGACATTCCTTATTGTTGTTCACAGTCAGCTACAGAGCTGTTGTTGTGGTATAATCTACAAATGTGGAAAGGTTGTAAAGATGCAAACTCAGAAATATTTCAGACTAGGAATGTGCTCTGGTTTTTTAGATTTTCTTAGATATTCTCTCTTTGCTAACATCTGGTTAATACCTTGCTGCACATTGGATATTTACTACTCAAAGCATCAAAGACAAGAATGCATGTTCTCTTTTAGGGTCACTCATTTATTGGATTTCTTCCCTATCATTGTTAATTTTCTTTTTTCCAATGTAAAATCCGTCTGTGTAATTACTCATATATTTTATATGCAATAGGATTTTTCTAATGATCTTACTCTAAGCACGATATACCATTCTGTTGTTCTCTGTATGGCAGCACTCAGGTAACTTTCCTACAACTCCTGTCATCTTTAATTTCTTCAAAAAAGAACAGGCAGTGAGTAGTGAGAAATAATTGATGTATGACAAGTGTCATAGTTCTGATTACAGATGGGATCTGGAAATATTCCCCACACCTCTGCTTTTTCTTTGTTCTTTCCCCGAAGAAAAGCACTGAAATAGTGTCCAAGAGATTACTTGCTCAGTATGTCTAACCTGGCCAAGTGCTGTGGTATCTAGACCAAGATGTATTTTGGCTATTGTTCAGATAAGCCTTTTGCATTCTTGAGTACTTGAGTGAAGGGCATTTCTAAAACTGAGGTTTAACTAGCATTAACACTGAGCATGTGTGAGGATTGCTGTCGATCCCAGAGAAATGACACTAATGGTTCTACACTGGCCTCGAATTAGAGTATGCAAAGCAGAGACATACGGTTGTGCCCAATACTCTGCTGTAGGGGGGAAATGTCAGGAGATTCATTGGGGAGGAGGACATTTGCTGCAGCGTTACCTCTCTGGCCGTGCTGTTCTCAGAGGTTTTGTTCTCTTTTATGGAGAGCTTCTGGGGAATTTTAAGAGAAGATTACTTTTTTTGGTAAAGTTTTCAGACCATACTACAAAATGTCATAGCAAATCTTATTCCTACCATACATTTTTGTAGATTACTTCATAAACATATAGAAATGTTTTAGTTGACCTTTTAAAGTCAAGTCTTTAGGAATACACTGACTTTCTCTAGGGCTTTTTTTTTTTTTTGGGGGTTTCTCCTTTCCTCCTTTCTCCTTTGTTTTCTTTCAAGATCAGTTGATGAAATGTCTAAAGAATTAAACATGTTTTTAATTCTTTCTTGAAAAAATAAGATGACCTAGTAGTTTAGGAATGTTGCTTTTGTTAACATTTTCTCTTTTTATCTGCTACTCATTAGAATTTTGTCTAATGAAAACAGTAATTTACAGAGAAAAACATACAGTAGGTATTTTGAGAGACTTCCCAATTTTTTTGTAAAGTCAATGAAGGGCTGAAACAGTTGACCCTGGTGCCAGTTGTCCTTTCTTTACTAGCAGCAGGCATTTAGAAATTATTAGTAGATCTGTGCCAGGCCCATTTATAACTCAGACATAGATTTCTTTTTAAGCTTCCAAGGACATAGGTACTACCTACTTGTGTTTCATAATCCTCGGTGTCTAGGGCTGATGTATTTTATGCCTAGACAAATAATTATCTTCTTTTCTGTGGGAGACAATTCCCAGGCCTGTCCAGATATGCAGTAGTACCCTCATATGCAAGCCACACGCAAAAACATATACTATATATTTAGTGTGCGTGTTAAGTTAGACATTGGTTAGTATTTTGCATGCTTATTTTCAGTGGAAGCTTAGTTTAACAAAAAGAGGAATTAAACCTGAAGAGAAGCCTACACACCGG